>NC_084974.1:5709780-5917280 GCF_963691925.1 Scomber scombrus
TCATGTCCTATTTGACCTAAGACATGAAAATATAACATAACAATAATGATGTAAATGTATTTTATGTAAAGTGAAAATGAGCAGAACTTTATGGAGCTGTGGGGTTTATTGTATAACCATTACAGCCATCAGTCTTCACTGCTACATCATAAAAAGAAATCCTCATAACTACTATCTTATTAAAACTATTAACTATTCATTTCACTAAAACACACGTCAATAGATACGGGTCACATTTGACCCAGAACAGCCTTAATGGACAAACATTTGTAGAACCCTCTACAAAAGGATAACATTTTAAATAGTACATAACAATAATAATAATAATTTTAATAATTTTAAAGATTAAATATTTGATACAATTTATATAATATTTTCATTTTTGTGCATTTTATGCCACTTTGGGAAAAGTCATCATATATCAGGGCAGAAGAATGACATTTGGGTTGTTTTTACAGCTGTTAAATGTCAAAACAGGTCAAATTTGACCTGAACAGTATGTAAGGGTTAAAAGACAAAATTCCAAAACATGTTTTTCATTCAATGCTTTCCTGCCTTTTCTGTGGCACTGAGCTCCAGCCCTGCTGAATCCTGCTGGAGACGTACATTTTTAAAAACCACAAACATAGTTTTATTTAAAAAAAAAAAAAAAAAAGAATTGCTCATTTGCAAGAACAGCTGAGCCATGCAGTTTTCAGCAAATGTTACTCAAACAGAACAAAATTGCTTTTTTGTTGTTTGTTGTTTTTAAACTACTTTCAGTGGATTTATACGTCAGTATGTATTTTAGTGCCCTTGTAAGTATCTCAGGCAGCGCAGGCTAAGGCACACTGTATGAGGGATCAACTCAAAATAAGCTACAGTGTGTGTGTGTGTGTATGTGTGTGTGAGCTCATGCTAATCAAGAAACATGTCAGCCAGTGCAACAGTGTGGCTCCTTGATGTGTTTTAAAAGTTTTTGGACAATAATGAACCTCTGTGCCACAGAGGAATAAATATATCAGGCTTTAGATACACAAACAATTCAGATTAATACTGTAGGATCAGTTAATTGTAGGTTTTTGTCTTTTAATGAGGTTTTTTGGCAATAAGAGAAATATAAACTATCAACAGCCTTATCCTTTAATAGCAGCTACTGTATCAAAAACAGTCTTGGTGTCAGTCTATATTTGACTGTATTTATCTAAGTCAAATATCAGCTTGCACTCGATGACATCACGCTCTGTTACACACTCTGCTTTTCAGATTTCTCAATATTCCCAGACGGGCCCCGATTACCCTAGACTCCTTATATTTTTGGATATGACATCATTCATAATTCATCCATCAACAGCACCTCTCATTTCCTCTCTGTCAGCCACATATTCCTCTCAATTTCTCCCTCCATCCCCTCTTTTTCCTCTCGGAATCACTCATCGGCTGCTTCTCATACGTCTGCCTTGTCACCGCATCTCGCTACCTCTCCCCACTTCCCCGTTCGCCGTTCACCTTCCTCGCCGTCCACCGTCGTAGGCCCCTCGTTTGATTTATAGAGTCATTCAGCGCGTTGCCCGGTCCATTGATTGTCTATCAGAGAGAGGCAATTTGTCAGGAGGTGGTGTGGTATTATTTGATGCCTTTGTCTTCTGATTAGTGACTGACAGCTCACATAAAGGCACGGTCCGTTAACAGCATCTATTAAGCATGCTGTCACTCTCATGTCTTATAGTCAGACAGTTAAAAAAAACAGTACAGATAGGCCCTTTAGGGGTAGATACTTCTTGTCTGTCCCTTCACTCTGTTGGCAGTTCTTCAGCGATGTTGTTTAACTCCCTCCTCCCTCCATTTGTGTGCTTTACAGATTGCAGAGTGGGAAGAGAATCAGCTTGATGAGCAGGTCAACTTCAACAACTGCAAGATCGACCCGGCCCCGTTCCAGCTGGTGGAGCGCACGTCGCTGCATAAGGTCTGATTGTACATCCAGCTGTTGTCTAGCTTCTGTGTGTGATTCTCATATTAAAGCACAATTATGTATCCCTGCACAATAACAAGTGTGAAGAATGGGGGATGATATGAAGAAGTGTATCACTACTTATGTATTGATTTATGGCAGGGATGCCCACACTATTACATAAAAGGCAATGTGGCTGCAGGTTTTCATTTCAGCCAAGCAGGAGCACATCAGGCTTGACTCATTGAATCCACTGATCTCAGTCTTCAGCAGGTTTGGGAAGGTTGTTTACAGATTACTAGTTAACCTATTTAAAATGTAACAAGTAATGTATTTCAATTACTTAATCAAAGTAATGTAACTTATTACATTTGATTACTTTTTAATTTTCTAACAAATGTTTCCAGCTGTTAGGGTAAGTGTAGCCATTAAGCACCAAAATCTAAGTCCAGGTGTTTTTCATGGATACTGACATGATTTATAAGGGAGATCATTTCTTATAAAGCAAGATTTATCTCTCATTTGAAAATGTATTCATTAGTTCATGAAGATTTTGGAATATGAAATAAAGATATGTGATGAAAAAAGTCAAAGGTCTGGCATGGGCTTAATTGGTACTGTTACACCATTTAAGTCCATGTGTGCTCCACATAAGCCCACGTCATGATTTATTTATAAAATATTTATAATCATCAACATTTTCATCAGTAATTGTAATTTAATGACACATTTTTTCTCAGTAACTGAAACGGATTACACTTACATTTGTTTTGTTATTAAATTACATAACGCTGTTACATGTAACTAGTTATACCCCAACACTGATCTTCAGACAGCTGATTGGTCGGATCATGTGTGCTCTTAATCGGTTGGAACAAAAACCTGCAGGCACATGGCCTTTTATGGAATAGTTTGCCTGATTTCTATGATCAAAATGATGTACTGAAAGTCATAAAAGCATCGTAGGAATAGTCATAATGTCAAAGAAGAAAAGAGACTCTGTAACAGTCTATAAGATCCAAGTTGTGATTTTTAGTCACTGCTCAGACACACTAAATGAGACAGGATGGACTTTGTTAGGGAACATCAAAAATGCTTCACTGACTTCTGGAAGGAGACAGAATTGACCTGTACAGCCAATTAACCCTTTAAACCTCAATACATTCTACAGGGTGCTTCTCTTCAATTTGGATAAATGAAGCCTTGCAATGAATTATGACATAAAAGTTTTAAAAGGATTTAATACATTTATGAACTGACTTTACTGCTTTACACCATATTGGTGATGTCACATACTTCTGAGCACCAATGAGGAGGATTTGAGATTTGAATCTTAATAACTAAGCACAGTTTGCAGGTTCATCTTGTATATTCTGCTGTGAATTGTGTCTGGATTACTTTTACAGCATTTGAAAATGACCATAATGAATGTTTAATACTGTAGTATGAGTCATTGAAGCCTATGTGAGTGCTACACGATGCTAGCTTCCTGCCATAAAACAAACAACGGATTCTGTCATTGGGAAAACTGGTAAATCTTTTCATAAAGTTTCTCACACTTTAGACTTTGTCATATAAGAGTGTTCCCCAGTACAAACACCAACTCTTAGAAAAATGAAGTACCTTCAGTTCCAACACTGCAGATACTACTGATGCTCCTGTTGTGTGTGGTGACATTGAAGAAGTGTGCAAATAACCCACACACTCTAGCCAAGTCCTCCCCTACTGTGTGAAGGAGAAAAAGGAAATTAAGTGAAGGAGTAAAGCGCTCGTGCTGATTTAGCTTCCTTACTGAATCACAGTCACAATCTCAGGAAGATACACACGCACACACACACGCACAAAAACCATCCTACCAACACTTCCTACACACACACTCTTACTCTTTGTGGTGTGCCAGCGGCTGTTGCAATGCCTAATGTCCTCCATTCATGATGCCACCTACTCTCTCTCTCTTTCACTCCCTCTCTCTCTCTCTCTCTCTCTCTCTCTCTCTCTCTCTCTCTCTCTCTCTCTCTCTCTCTCTCCTCTCTCCCTCTCTCTCTCTCTCCCTCTCTCCCTCTCATCCTCTGGGCTCTGTGTGAATACTTTTTAAACATTTAAGAGAGGGATCCTGCACCAATCCATCTCGCTCCCCTCCCCTCCACTGCACACAGCCAAAAGCCAATACCACGCACAATCTCCCTCAGCATATTAAACACAGCCACTGCCGCCGCTGTATGCTGGCTTATGTGTGTGTGTGTGTGTGTGTGTGTGTGTGAAGTTATTCTCTCTACATCTCTCTGGATCTGGCTTCCATTTATCCCATGCTGTTTACTGTTGTTGCCTGCGATTGTCTGTGATTGTCCGCCGGCCCTCTCGTAACGGACAAATCTGTTTCCTCTGAATATCTACATGGCAATATGTTCAGTCACTGCGGTCTGGGGTTTTTTTTTTTGTCGGCCCCGGTAGCCACAGCCACACATTAGTTTATTTGATGTAGCGGATAAAAAGACAGACTGTGTACAAAAGGAACTCTAGAAGCTGTTGTTGTAGTGAGCCGGCACAGACAGTGACAGTGAAATAGAGGCTGGATCACACCAGTTCTGGCCTCTACTAGCACCTTCCTCACCTGCACTCATGCATCCAGATGTGGAGGACAAAAATGAAATGAATCAGACCTGGAATACATTCTTTACAAAAGTTTTTGCCAGCTGAAAACCAGAAACACGCCTCAACTTCTATGATATTGCTATAATTACATGGATAAATACATGGATACATCCCAAAGTTGAAGATGAATCAATAGAAACATGTTATAGAGAGAAAAGAGAGAGATGTGCAAACACACACTTATGTTGTATCACACATATAACAAATGTTCGATAAAGCCAGGCTTGAAAACACTTAACAAGCATTTCTGTGGCACCTGCTTCTGTTTGCTTGGCACAGTGGGATCCATTTCAAAGTCCCCCAACTGCCTATTCTGGCTACACAGAAAGTCCCATCATACTCTAAAAGGGTCCAAAACAAAAACAAGCCAGTTGGCATCAGTCCTGCAACCTTTTTGATTCACCACTGAAGCTTCTGACCTCTTACTCTTTTTACTTTTAGCTGTAGGAATTCTAACAGTGGAGATGAGATTAAGAAGAAGGGGTACTTTATTCATCCCCATGGGGAAACTCATCCTCTGCATTTGAGCCATCCCATACACACACACACACACACACACACACACACACACACACACACACACACACACACACACACACACGCACACGCTAGGAGCCGTGGGCAGCCAGGGCACCAACTTCATTTCTTTTTGTCAAGGGTAGAGGGTCAGGAGTATTAACCCTAACATACATGTTTTAGATGGTGGGAGGAAAGAGGAGCAACATGTGGATTATACTTAACCTCCACACAGGGAGAACCTGCATTCCAACCAGGCAGCAGCGCTAACCACTGAGCCACCGTGCTGCTCTATATTAAACTTTAATGATCCCAGTGGGGAAATTGAGTCATTGAATAAGCAAATACGCTTCTAATAGGGAGCAGAGTATAAATAGAGCAAAACACAGTACTATAAACATGCAAAAACCTACATTCCCAACAATAAGGTTAAAAAAAACACACAAGAAACAAAGCTGAAATTTAAAAAATGAGGGTGTGAATGATACTAATGGCACAAAATGACAGGCTCAGTGCTCACAGGACATTTTAGCACCATTTTCGGGCTGCATAAATGAGTCACGCTCATTGACTTGCAGCACTGGTGAATTTATTAAAAGTTGTCTTTAAAAGTTGAATACAAATAAATAAATAAATCTCTGATAAATCACACGAACACAGCTGCAAACAGATAAAACAGCTGGACACCAACTCGTGTAGAAAACTAAAGACACTTAAGTTTCATCAGCTCTAACTGAAGCATGAAGAGGAAGCAGGAAACTAGGGTTACATTAATATAGTTGTATCTTTACTGGTGCGTCCTACATGCAAACGCTGCTTTATAGTGTGCTTTTAATGTCTCTCAAGAGAGGGGGCTACTTTAAGAGACAGATGTGTCCACAGCTGCTCCAAGTAACAAAAAGCTGGCTTCAAACTAAAATCCACTGGTTCCTTTAAACGTACGAGCTGCAATCTTTGTTTTACATTTATTGAGCTTCAAACTAAGAAAAGAGGAATAAAACTATTAATTAATGCTTGTGTGGTTTTAAAGCAGGAGGTTGGGATTGGTCGGTGTAACTTGGTCGGCGTATTGATGGAATTAGCTTCGCCACTCTTCTTATAAATGAGTCTGCAGCCCTTTTAGTCAAGAGACTCATCACACTCTAATATGTTCAACCCACGTTTGACCTCATTCATGAGGCAGCTGTCACAGGCTAATGTGTGGTCATCACTGTCACAGGCTCCACAGTCTGCAACAGGAGGGTTTGTACGCAGCACTGCTGCAACACAGTTAGTTACGGTTCGGTAGAATGTTTAAATTGATATGCTTACTCACCAAAGCCACGCACTGCATGACTTTTCAAGACTGTGCTGGTCTTGAAAAGGGTTAGAAGTTTGGTTTTATGGATGTGTTTTAGAGTGATGCATCTTTTCCTTATTTAAGACTAAAACAGCTTTTTCTCAGCCAATCACAGCTTTGAGAAAATGGCCTCCGGAGTTCTTACATCTTGCAAATATATATGAGGATGTTCAGTGAGGGTTTAGTCAATCAATCAATCACATTTAATTGTAGGGCACTTTTCATACCTGGTAATGTCAAAAAAACAACCAAACAAACAAAGTCACAATAAAAACAGGAAGTGAGGCAACACTATCATAACTCTCATGAATCTGCAGTAAGGAAACAACAGAGGTAGAATAAAAATGTAAAAATGAAGAATACTCATATAAAATAAAAGGTAATAAAAGAATAATAAAGTATATAAAGGGGTATAAAAGGAAAACAAAAATAAAAGTTAAATAGAAAATAAAATAATAAAGCAACTAAGAGGAAATATGATGAAGTAAAACCAGACATAAAAGTTGAGTTAGGAAGAGGAAAACAATCAATTAAAAATAATAGTCCAAACTGCCTAAGACTATAAAATAAAAGGCAGATTAATAAATAGAATAAAGCCAGATTAAAAAGGTAAATTAAGTTTGCTTTTAAAAACACACTCTGCTGCTCTCAGGTCTTCAGGAAGACTGTTCTACAGACGAGGACCATGGTAATAAAAAGTTTCCTCTCTGGGGGTTTTGGTACATATAGTTAAAAGGCTGCCAGCATTTACCTCTCCTCTCGCTCACTGTATTTATGTCATTTCTCACTCCTTTAATCTTCTACTTTTTATAGAAAAACCTTGATTATTTGGTGTCTTCCCTCTGCTACAGGTTAACACACTGATAAGATATTATCTAAAGGCGTGGATTATGATATTATGTGCCAGTTTCTTATCACCTCTGATAAAAGACCTTTTTCCTTGAAACATGGTTAATCACAGTCATCTAGCCATGTTCCACTATCTCGTCTCTTTTCTCCTTTTAACTTTGATCAGAACACGTCGTGCCAGTTTCTAATCGGGTGTGAGCGACGTCCCCGTACCACATTTCCAAAAGTGATCATGTCCCATTTAATCCGGCAGGAATGAGGTTGTCGTTGACCGTTAACTGAAGTCATTTTCTAGATGTTCCCAAACTGAACCTAGTTATTGGAAGTAGGACTCCCCTGCACAGTATTTGCAGTGTTATTCATAGATTGTTTTTCTAACCACGTCTCCTGTCTCCCTCCAGACTCACACCATCTTCTCCCTGCTGGGCCTCGACCACGCCTACGTCACCAGCATCGGACGCCTCATCGGGGTGGTGTCCCTGAAAGAGGTAAGAGCCTCATTACAGCTCGTTTTGGGATTTTTTTTCTCTATTATTTCTGTAGCGTTTTCACATCATTATTGTACATCAGTGAATTGGACGTCTAAAATGTCTAAAACCTCACCGATCTGAAACTCACGATCTGGTTTTCGCCCTTTTTCTTCGACGCGACGCCTGAAAAATCGTGACTGTCATCGTTTTCACAGGCTGCTTTCATAGCTGTAAAATCACTGTCAATATCATCGGGAGCGCTGTCGCCATGCTGCGCTCATGCACGCACACACACACACACACAAACACAAACACAAACACAGACACAGACAAGAGGCATTTCAGTCAGCATTAATGATTCCTCCTCCCTCTGCCTGTTATGTACTGTGACAGACAAAAGGCTGCTTAATGTTGCTGCCTCTGTTTTCTCTCTTTTCTCTGCCTCCCTTCATCTCTCTCTCTCTCTCTCTCTCTCTCTCTCTCTCTCTCTCTCTCTCTCTCTCTCTCTCTCTCTCCCTCCCTCTCCCTGCCTCACAAACAACTGACTCTTTGCTAAGTGCAGTGCTGCTTGCCTGCCCCTGACATTTAGGCTGTTTTGTTCAGCGTTCCACCAGCAGACAAAAACCCAGCAAGGGCAGATAAAGCAGCCCAGCCTCCCCTCAGTCCGCCTGCCTGCCAGCCTGTCTGTCACACACACACGTTACATCACGGCCTCGCCGCTCCTCATGGAGATGAAGAAATGTGTCGATGTTTGCGTGCGTGACTATTATGCCGCATTATTTTTCCAGCCAGACAATGCAGACAGTTCTTTTTCGGTGCTCGCCACAGCATCAGCGGCTCCCAAAGCCTTCACTTCACTATCAGCCACATGACAAACTAGTCCAGGCCAAGCAGAAACTTCAGTAACAATAACACACACAGAGAGCACAGAGAGACAGGATTAAACACACTGTAGAGCAACAAGCTTTCAGCCCTCTCCAGAATGTGGGGATTGGGTAATAAACACGTGGATATCTTGAGAAAGCTGTTTAAAGCCGGTCGATTCTGCATAATGAAAACGTAAGGTAGACCGTTTCAATCAATGAAGGTCTTAATGCATCTAGGTTGCTTGTGTTGCTCTCTGGATCAAAAGAAAGGGGTCTTTGTATGTAGAAATAAGAAGGAAGTTGTGTGTCACTTGTTAAATAAGGTGTTTTGTTCCTATATTCGATGCTCCTCTGCAGCCATGGTAACCACAACCTGCAAATTCCAGCATAATCGCCATTTCTTTATTCTGTTAAACACAAACTGTATTTAAATCTATTGTGTGGAGTGATTGGATTGTTATCAATGATACAATTCATAAACAATAAAACATGATAAGATAAGATATTCCTTTATTATTCCCACGGTGGGGAATTTACAGTATTACAGCAGTAATACCAATAAGGAACAATACATATTAGAACAATAGTAGTAAAAAAATTTTTAAAAACAGTTGAACTGAAGTAGTAGTATACCTGAAATACTGATATTGAACAGTAGTGTAATAATATCACTTCTAGATCAGATTATTTGGTAATGCTTTATTTTATTGGTCCGCAAATTCCTAATACTTTTCCTGGAGAGAACTATGTAATAAAGCTCTGATTATGGGTCAAATAGAGACAGTGTTCAGCTCATTCTGGAATAATGGTAATAATAATAATAATAATGATATATAGCAAATGCAGCTCAAAGTGCTTTACAACAAAAGAACTGACATGCAACAAGTGCTTCACATAAAAGGAACATAAAAAGAAGATGAAAAACACTAATGGAATAGAAGATGGACTATAAGAATAGAAAAACTATTTAAAAAATAGTCAAAATAGTTTTAAGAAATTGTATAAAAACTACATAAAATCAAGTAAAATGCATCTATTTATTTTGTACTAGATGTGGTTCTTTCTAGGAAACTTTTAAGAAATGATTAGGGAACATTTAGGAAATAAAATACCTTAAAGCGACATTTCATATTGTACCAAAAAAGATAGAAAGACATAATTTTCTTACTTTTTTTCAATTCATAGTCACATCGATGTAACTGATTTACACAGTTTTGTAATAAGTTCAACATTTAATAAAATGATTGTGAGTTTATATTTGTAGTTCTTGTAGTTTCTAGGTAAATTTATACATTGCAAAACCACAAAGCATCTTAAAACCTACAGAATACTGCTGGTGTCAAATGTACTCTCGAGTCTATCAAACACATTCAGAGATCACAGCTAAACCTACAGTACTCACTTTACCCCCAAAAAAAAAACTTTATGTAATTTTCTGTTTTAGCTACTTTGATTTTCTCCTCTAAAAGATTCCTTTGAATGAAGATTTGTGAAAGGCAGACTGCAGTATGAACCGTAGCGGAAGCGGGTCTGACCCTGTCGTTGGACATTTTTAGATTCTGCTGTGTGTAGGTGGCGAGCAGCACAGATGAATAAATGTACGGTCGTTCCATCCTCTCCTTCCTCTTCTCTTATTCAGTGAAATGTTTCAGCAGACGGCAGCAAAAGTCAAAGTCACTCTGACCTTCTGTTCCAGCGCACGCCACCCTCTGATTATGATCCTTCCCTCCATTACATTTTGGAGAAGAGATTCCAGTGTAAATAAAAGGCGGATTGTGTGCCTGTAAATCACATTGTGAACTACAAACATGAACTTGCACTGTAGAGCGAGGCCAGAGCAGTGCTGGGGTTAGCATTTTGAAAAGTATCAGTTGGAGGAGGCACGTAGATTAATTAGGGTGTCTGAACCTTCTTTTTCTAACTGTCTGGTCTTTCTCCATCTAGCTTCGCAAGGCCATCGAGGGCTCTGTGACAGTCAAAGGTGTGAAGGTGCGTCCTCCTCTTGCCAGTTTCCGGGACAGCGGCACCAGCAGCAGCGAGAACGAAGCCACCGAGCTCCACAAGCTGTGGGACCGCCACAAGAGCATGTCGCTGCCCCGCGAGCACACCCCCTCCGAGTCTGACGAAAAGTCCCAGTGAGGGAAAGTGGAAGAAGAAGAGGAGGAGGATGATGAGGAGGAGGAAGCATCGAGGTTTTAAATCCCCCCCCAAAGCCACAAACATGCAAAAATCCTCAGGGCTTAGGATCAATATTTAATTCTGGAATGAGTTCTTCTGCTTACACCAGTCCTCCTCGTCTCTCTCCTCCTCTCTCTCCTCATCACTCTCCTCTCCACCTCCGACACTCCTTCGCTTCAACCGGACCACCCAGTGCTTTCTGTAGGAGCCTCGCACTGACAAAGCCAGACACTCCACCGGGGGGGAGTGGAACACAACTTCAACCTTGTGCCCTGCTCTCCATTTACCCTCGGGAACCCACAGCAAAGAGAATGTGGATTTGGGGGGTGGGGGGGTGGGGAAAAAAAAAAAAAGAGAGACATGGTCATGGTCAACATGGTAATCAAGGGACTGGGATGAAATCTTAAAAAAAAAAAGGGATTTTTTGTTTTTTGGGGGTTTTTTTTAGAAGACTTTGTTTAGCTTGTGTATCTTTAGAGTTAAAGTCTGAACTGACAGGACCTACAAAAGTTTATCTTTTGAATGAGTCTTCCACTTGAGTCGAGAAATTCAGCAGCAACGACAAGGAAGAATAATGTATGCGTGTGTGCTGCGAGTGTGAGTGTATGAAATGAGAAAACGTAGGTGTGTGCATGGATTCGGAAGAGAGGAAGGTAGCAAACGACTATTTTTTTTTAACGCCTTTTAAGCACATTTCAATCTTTTATTTCCTGCTTGAATAATTTTATTGCCAAGTGATCGGGTCGTCTGGATTAACTGGATTTCGCTTTGGCGCCATTTCTTTGTAAATTATACCACAGTTTGTCCCATTGACAAAGCGTTGGACTCAGATGGGGGAGAAATGCCTTAGTTTTCTGTATTCTCGTGTTTCCATTCCTTCTCTTTTTCTTTGTATTCTCATTTCATCACTGCAAGTCTTAATGGTCAGGTTGAGAGTACAGACTATGCAAGCAGACATACCTGTTGGCAGCGGCGGAAGCACCTGTAGCCCTTTTTTCATAATGTACACTCCTTTCATACGGTAGCTACGACCTTACATACACACACACACACTCACAGGAGACGCATAGAAACACACACCAACGACGGCCGGCGATGCACTCCCGAGAGTCGAGGTTTTTCCGCTTATCTAAATATAGCTCTTAATAACCGTTCCAGAGAGAAGGTTGGGGCGGATGGAGAGGGCAGGAAACGGAGGGAGGGGAGGAAGAACGAGGAGTAAATGGATGGCTGAAAGAATGAAGACATCATTACCTAACCAGCTGCTCTGGGCCCTCTCATCAATCTGCCTTTGATCGCCATGTTAGCTAACCTCCATTACTATCAGAGACGCAGTGGCCCCCACCCCAAACCAACACCACCACCACCACCACCACCAGCAGCAGCTATGTGACGTAACAGTCCAGGGCTGTGGTAGACGCTGCTGTCAACATATACAGCACTAGATGATAGAATGTGAGTAGAATCATTGATTATTGGAGGTGAAGAGCCTGATTGAACTGAACAAGTGTAAAAATCCACAATAGTTAGTAGTCTAAGACCAGGTTTACCACTCTAAACCCAAATGATTACAATGCTAAATATTGCTCCTGCTACTACCCAGCATAGTTGACTGATTTAAACTTGAACTGGGGCCATTAATGTTTTATTGGCAAGGTGGTTACTGAGTCAGCAATCAGTGTGACATGACATATAACGTATAAGTACTGTGTATTTAATCATTCATGTCCGCCATGATGCTTGATGATAGTCAAGATAGTGCGCGCTCAGCTCATTGACATAAAAACATGTTGCCTCTCCTTCACTTTGGCTTCCTCTTTACACTCCTGTGGGCTTCTTATCTGAAATACATCCTTTTAAAGGTGCAGTATAGGAGATTCAGCGCCACTAGATGTTGAACTAGCACCAGTATTTCAGACCAAAACAAGCATGCGCGTTGTTAAAAGGGCTGCGTATCATTTATAAAATGACGATACCAGTACCGATCCAATTACCCCTTAAAGTGATACCGATACCAATTGAGTACTTCATTAGATATCCGTTACACATTTAGTGCTCTGTATTTTATCCGGTGTAACAGGTGTGTAGTGTAGACACACTTTAGAGCGTTTAGGTGGCATCTTGGCTGCTGAACTGCTAAACGCGCTAACTCATGACGGGTTGTAGCTACTGCGGCAGTGGGCCTATCACATGTCGCATTAAACGAAGACGATTGCGTTGATTGGCTACGAGGAAGTTGTACAAATAGTCATATTTGGATTGCAGGTATCATTTGACCAGAGACGTTTCGATAATACTTAGTATGTAGTTATTTCGGTCAGTACTTTAAAGGTATGGAGTACCTAGTCGTTAGCAGGAGAAAGACGCCTCCGAACAGAAAGCTCCCAAGACTCAGATCAAACTGTCGAACTAGGCAGTGCTGATCCAGTATGGACAAAGAATGTGTTGCTGCATTGACTATTTCTCACCTTGGACATTTTTTAAAGTGTACTGTTTAGTTGTTATTTAAGTTTTTAACGCGGCCACCATGTTGGGAATGGACACAAAGGTACTCACATGCACTAACATGCACACATGACCAGACTGGCTATCAAAACAAAGAACAGAGAAGCTCAGATAACAACACACTTCAGAGGGAGTGTGACTTTATTCTCTGCTCAGGACGCCATGACCCCACTATGTCTTTACATAGCAAATAGATGTTTGCTGACATATAGTGGGCCTGAATGTCATTTATTGTAACTTTAAAACACTCTTTTTTTTTTTTTTTTTTTAATATAGTTTTTGTTTTATTTTTTTAGCATGGAAACGACGCCCACTACCACTTGCAGAATTGTTCTACTATTTGAATGCCTTAAATACACACTCCACTGTCCTTTCTACATTCGATACGTTGCATGGATTTTATTTTCGGTGTCTTGTCTCAGTAGTCGTCGCTGAAAGTAGAACACACACACACACAGTAAGCAGCATGGCTTTGCATGAGAGAGCGCATGTGGGATTCTTTTTTTTTTACAATCGAAATATACCAACAAAAAAACAAAAAAAAGAGATGCTTATCAAAAATGAAAATGGGACAAATGAATGATGAAGCGTTTTAGTATATTTGCCATCCTGTGCCTGTTATGTTATGTGTATTTTCTTTTTTCGCTCTCTTCTTTTGTACTAAAAGTAGATCGAGCTTCAACTTTGATTGGCGTCTTTCATTCATCCAATGAGCTTTATTCAAGGCCTAATTTTGAACTGGGGGGGTGGTGTCTTTTTGGGTTAGTAAAGTTATACTTACAGATTAATATATTTAACATCATGGCTGTAATATAAAATCATAATTTAATGTCTTAATCGATCTTTAATCGTTGACTATTCTCTTTTTATAAGAGATTTAGGGGCTTGTTTTTATGTCTTTTTTTTCATTATTGATGATTGATTACTGATTTTTGTGTCTTTTATGTTTTGTATCTTTGACTTGCTGTCTGAAACATTTCAACTATGTCAATACTCATTTGTACAGTGCAAATAACACTAATGGGGTGAAGCCTGGCACTGGCTGCCTAATAGGAAAACAAATGTATTTGTAAAGCCAAGGGGATGTTTATGTTGAAGGGACCAGCATGTGGTCTGTCTGTGACATGTTCATTCTACAAGTGCCTGCATCCACTCCTCTTCTTTGTCAGCTGGAATAAGCAATCCACATCCAAGTGTTTGGATGTGGTTTTTCTAGTCATACACACGTAGACGAGGCACTTTTCACACACACACACACACACGCACTCAGACATAAATATGTAAGCGAGGTGGATGATGTGTCAGCGCTGTGTGCAATTATCACCAGGGCAACCTGTCGTCGTCGTCGTTGCCGTCGTCATCACCCCCCCCCCTCCCCTCCAGGGACTGACCGAGATCCACTCGTGTGATTTGGTTTTTGTTCATTTGTTTGTGCTTTTCATCGATTTTCATTATTCTGCCTCCTATCAGAGCTTTCCACTCCGCACACATTTCAGAGTTCATTCTCATTTGCTACCAGACAGACATAGACCGACGTAGGTGCATATTTATTAGTCTGTATTAATCAAGTAGAAGTTGTAATTCTTTTTTTTGTTTTTCATTCTTTTTATGGATGATCTCCTTGTTGGTAATCAATTTGTGCAATAACAGTTGTTCATCTCACTTTGTAACCCAGTTTTAATTGATGACATGAATGCAAGATAACCTTATTTTTGTAAAGAAACCTGAAAAGTGTAAAAAGATGTATGTATATGAGGAGAAATGACGCACACACGGGAGCTTTTTGTGTGATAAAGTAACGTTTGATTGACGATTTGAAGGGGGAAGTTTTCCCAGAAGCCTTGATAAAAACTCACTAAAATCAGCATTCAAATATTTAAGACACTGTTTTGCACCTTTTAGGTGTTAGTATTTTGCTCAATAAGAAACCTTGGCTTTGGGAAACCTTCCCCGTCTGGTCTTAAAAGGCTCTCTGGTGAATCCTGCTGCATGGATGGTAGCTGGCACTCTTATACAAGCCCCCCCCTCTCTCCCCCCCAAGCACTGATGCTGAGTCTGTTTTATCACACTCCCCCTGTCCTCTCCTTCAGTCTGAGGGGCTTCGATAAGACCACATCCTCACATCAGTTACCGAGGGTTATCTTTTATCCACTCCTTAGGGCTCTTAGGGGCTGTACATTGTACATACTGTAGGGCCTCTACTAACACAAACCCCGAGGGCCAAACCAGACAGAGCTGAACAAAATCCAGAGCTATTTTTCACACAGAAAAATGAAACTTTGTTTTGTATATCAGGGATGAAATAAATGAGATTTTAACAAACAAGTATTTTGTTTTGTTGAGGCTCACTCATTGTCTAACCATCATTTTGTGATTGTTTGTCTCAGAGGACGTTCTGTAACTCTGCAGCTGTGTTTCCTCTCCTGTCTGTCCTCTTCTCTCCCGTCAGCAACAGCTGTAAAACACCTGGAGCATTGTTTTTGTCTTTAGCTGATATTCCTGCGGGAAAGCACACACAGTAATACCACAACAATGTTCAAGTTAGATTATTCTGTCCCAAATCTTTTCATAGCTTAGAGAGTCAAAAGCTTTATATGTAATATTTGTTCTAAATTGTTCCAACTCTGCATTTTGACCGGAAGTCCCTCCAATACTCTCGACTGCAATATCCATATTTGTACCCCTAAAATCTGATATGACCCAGTACTACTTACTATAAATTATTTCACAATGTGTAATTGTTACTATAAGCATCAAATGCACCTATTTTATCAGCTTTCCGAAGCTGCAGTAAACGCCCCCAATGCATTTAGATACCATCGGTCGAAAAGTGGCCATTGACTATTGTCTAAAATGTATCAACCGAGATACTAAAATATTCCCTGAAGCTATTTGAACAGCAGTGAACTCAGACATGAAATCTTTATCTGTCTCTACAAACTATGGAAACCTCCACATGAGCAGCATTGCCCATGTATTATGGGGTCGGGGTAGTTAGCCCAGTAGTTACATCATTAAAAATACAAATGTAGTCAAATATATATATTATATTCATTTTAACATACTTAAACATACTTGAACAAGCAGCACAGAGAATAGATTCATGCTTGTTTCAAACAGTTTGCTATACTTTACAAGAAAAAATAATGATATAATGAGAAGTAACCAAGGAGTTGCTGAGATAACAAGATGTCTAAAGCTTGACATGACTGCTTTGCTTAGTTACATTTGCTCAGCTATTATTGGACAGTCTGTTCAGGGCCTAAGTTAAGCAGGTCAGTTTGAGGCTTCCATGTGGATCCTTAATGTTCGTTATAACTGCTATCCTGCGCCACAACAGCGCCTAAGTGACCTAAAATGGGTTTTCTGTAGTTGTGCTTTCTCATTGGGAGTGTTTATTGCAACCATACACCTTTTTTTTTTACACCAGTTTCAATTTTGTGACTCTGTGCGTGACTGTCCCCACCTGGTGCTTCCTCAATCACAGTATGCACGCGCGCACACACACACCCTCATTCTGTTGTTTTGCTGTCTGTGAATGAGAGGAGAGCATCTGGACTGTAATGGCTGGATAGTGCAATGGTAAAAGCTTAATTAGCTAAACGAGTTCATTCGTTAAGTAGGCTGCAGCTCGGTCCCTAGGTGAGTTCCAGGTTGGAGCGGGAGACATTCTCTTGGGAGACAGAGAAAGTTGCCTTTGTGTGTGTGTGTGTGTGTGTGTGTGTGAGAGAGTGTGCATGTAGCAGATATAATTTAACATTTTTTAAGCTTCTTTTCATACCTCCATAATCTGTAATCCACTCTAATCTGACTACTAGTTTATATCAGTAAACATGTGACGCCACCACCTTGATATCCTGTTATACAACTGGGTTATTGAAAGGTTAATGACACGGTGCCTTTGTGAGTGTGTTCCAGTTTGTAACAAGACTGAGAAAAAAAAAAGTAGTACCTCTTCTTATTAAACTCATCTTTATTGGGATGAATGAGGGTTACAGGCACTTGAGCAGCATTGAGCCCTGTTGAGCAGAGCGCCATCTGTCTGTGCTGACGCAGCCTTTCTTCTGATGAATATTAAATAAAAGTGTCACTCGAAAAGTCTCCCAGCCTCCCAGTAACTGCTACAGTGTAGGAAGTGCCTGTCGCACTTTGAGACTGATTGATGTAATCGCTGGTAAGAATTGCAGGCAGGCCTCTGGAGACAACTGCACTCTGTTCTGTGTGTCTGTCTTCATCAGTGCCATATCTCTTAACAAGAAGAGAAAAAATGTCAAAAGTGCTCCAAAGTACAGCAGCCTATGTACATTCAGTCTGCGGTCTTACAGGGGCGTATAATGGGTTAAACCTATAGGTTAACTATGAAGCTACGAATACAGTAGGACAAGGTTTATGTTACACATTCAGGATAAATTAGGGGAGTTATGTGTTTGGGCAAATGGTTTCAGGGTTAAGACTGAATTGGCATTAGTGCTAACAAAGCAAAGTTAGTTTAGCATAAAAATAAAATAACTTTTTTTTTTACAAACTGGGTCTCATTTCGGTTAATTACAACTGTTTTTTTTTTTTTTACAACCTGGGTCTCATTTCGGTTAATTACAACTTTTTTTTTTTTTTTTTTTACAACCTGGGTCTCATTTTGGTTAATTATTTTTAAATTAAAGAGGAAAACTTGGCAAGGAGTCTGCATTAGATGTTATCTAATGCAATGCAACGTTAACATACACAGTTTGATTACACATTTGCCAACATGTGATAATAGGTGGTAATGTGTCAACTCTGTGTTTCCACCTTGTTCTTCTCCCCTAAGAGGCCAAAAAATCAATTCATAAGAGCTCATTTATGGGCCTTCTCAAACAGCCTTTGTTCAATAATGTTGGACTTCATTCAGACCATTGTCTTGTTTTCATGGCAGTGTATATGTGTGTTCTCCAGTTGTACCATGTTAATATGGTCTAACAGTAATAAATCTGAACCTTTGGCTTAGCAAACAACAGGCCCCCGCAGGTTTAGAAATTCAAAGGTGTGTGTTTGTGTGCAGACGTAGGTAGAGGAGATGAGTGGTGACAGGCATGAGATTTCATTTAGTCTCTGTTTAAAGCTCTGCGTCAGTCCAATTTTCTTAATTATTATCAATGGCTGGAGACAAGTGCTTGGTTGTTGTCATGAGTGATGCTGCTAATATCAAGCTTCATGAAGAGAAACACACTGTGAGCTCAAATCTGTAACAGCAGTCAGAAATAACTACTGTCTGAGCAGTGATGCAGGGAATTATCACTATAAAAATGAGCATGAGTTGATATGTCTCAGCAAAATGTAAATTTTTGTGTCAGTGGTTAAGGTTAGGGTAAGGGTTAGGCAAGTAGTGGTTATGGTTAGAGTTAGGGTTAGAGTTAACCCTAACCATAACCATAACCCTAACCCTAACGTCTCCAGGAAAAGAATCTAAAAGTCTATGTAAATACCCAAAAAGTGACAGAAGACTGTGTGTACAAGTGTTGTGTGTGTTTTAAAAAGGTTTGAGGATCCATAAGCCATCTGATCAATGATGGAAAGAAAACAATGCACATCAAATGTAAATGTAATTCAATTTTATTTTAAATTTTATCAAAAAGAAGTGTCTATTTCTATGAAACAATCACATTTACAACATAATATGAGTCTAAAAAATCAGTCTAGATAAACTGTACTATGAGAATAAAAAAAAACTTCATATAGTATCAAATATTAATAATAATTTAACATGCATAATCTTATAACAAAAACCTAATGTCACTGATCGACTTACAAAAAGTGGCTGATTCTGTTTCCTCTTCTACCTACCATCATACCATCACTTATTAAACTTAAAGGACGTGTTCACATTTTTCACATCTGTCTTGAAACAATAGTCTGGTGTCCATATGAACACTGAAACAGACGTGGTTGCTCTAATGACTATTGTTTTAAGACAGACTTGAAAAATTGTGAACTTGTCCTTTAACAATCTGCCTGTTAGATTTGGATATTTCTTCTTTGGAGACTAAATGCAAGACTTAATATAATAAACATCCTAAATAACAGAAGCATAAATACAGTGAGAGGTGATCTGAGGCCAGAGGTCAAAGGTGAGCTTCACTGCGATAGGTGGGGACACCCAAGGGCTCCAGCCCACCCGACGTGGAGATCCGGCGGACGCTCACAACCAGGATGCCATCAGGGTTTAGGGTCCCACACACTGAAAGGGGGTCCATATCCTCCGGAAACAGGGACTTATGGGTGAATGTGGCACTAATGCTTCCATCATCCATAACCTGGAGGACAGAGATAGAGAGTTAAAGATGGAGCTGCAGAAGGATGGATAGATCTGTGGTAGGAAGAGTAAACTGACGGAAGAAAAGATGATGAAAAATAATGTCATTGAGCATTAGGGGTCAGGGGGAGAAAGTGAGAAGAGCAACAGGGTCTGAGGGCGAGAAAAGAGGATGAGAACCAGTGATAAGGAGAGGCAGAGGGGGTCAACACTGCTCAGCTGGTGGAGAGAGAAAAAAACAGGGAAAGGGAGGAGAGGGAGAAGGAAATGAACACTGACTGGTTCTCTCTGAAGATGTTCCTTTTACTGTTACAGGCCTTTAAGACTTTTACTTGTAACATAGTATTGATATTGTGGTATTACTGCTTTTACATAAGTGAATACTTTTTCCACCATGTGACATTAATGTCGACATGACGAATTCAACCAGTGATTGGAATCGAATCATTGGATGTTCTCAGATTGTTTAATTTGAATGATTTTTTGAGGCCAGAAGAGATAAGAATATCAGCCCTGTCTCCTAGAAATGACATTCATCTATAACTATATATATAAATATATGACTGTCAGTTCACTTGACCTGCATCCTTGGCTGCCCACTTCTCCTATTCCTTAGGATGGGTTAATGCAGAGATGCAGGGTTAATGTATGACAAATAAATTACCTTTACCTTTACCTTTACCTCTAATTCAGCGCACACTACTACTACTTCTACAGTCTACAGTTAGCCAGTTAGCTGAGTTAGCCGCCGAGCTAGCCGCCGAGTTAGCTGCCGAGCTAGACGCCGAGTTAGCAGCAGAAGGCTCTCAGACCTACTGTTGGTGACTTTGATTGACAGGTGACACTTGGTAGGGGGCGGGGTTTCAGCAAACTCGGTGGCCACTCCCACAGTGTTTGGGAGAAGAGAAATAGACTGACTTTTACACAACTTTGAAGCCTAATTTCATATATTTGGCGATTTTTTTAATCATTCAAATTTGGCAGGGTGGTTAACAACACACTTTTCTGTGGTATGTCAAACTCAGAACACATATTTATTATAACTTTACACAGACTTTAAGTATAAAATGTTTAAAAACATTTAAGTGAAATCACAATCTTTCACTAACCTTAACCAAAATGTCCTGCATCTCACTAAAGCAGCATAGTTGGGAATGCAATTTAGCTGTATATGAATGTAATCTTTTGTACACATGGTTGAAATATATCAAGTATTCCTGTTTGAACATAGTGAAAATGTTCCATCACGAGTTCCTAGAGCCGAATATGAATCACTTGTTTTTACAACTAACAGAGAAAAAGCTGCAAATCACATTTGGGAGGCTGGAACCAGACAGTGTCTGACACATTTTCAGAATTGTTGTCAGTTATTTTCTGTGAATCTACTTCATGATTCATCTACACATTATTTTAGCACTAGTACTAGTGTTATCAGTATTAAGTGCAGTAATAGTATTAATGGCTTAAAGTACCAATACCAGACATGTGCAAGTTCACTCTCACCTCTGATTCATTTCCAAACGTGTGTGTGTGTGTGTGTGTGTGTGTGTGTGTGTGTGTGTGTGTGTGTGTGTGTGTGTGTGTGTGTGTGTGTGTGTGTGTGTGTGTGTGTGTGAGTGAAAAAACACTTGAAGCATGTTAAGATATGCACATATGCATCTTTCTAAGTATAGAAACACACATTGGTTAATTTATACTCACACATATGCATACACACACATACACACACCTTCTCAGCATGAATAACAACATGGTGGTTGTAAGCCATCACCACGACGTCATGCGGTTCAAAGTGGCTGACGTCAGCTGACATGTAGTAGCTGTCTTCCAGACATTGCACCCCGCCTGTAACCACGCCACCTACTGGAGCTGCAGGAGAACTACACATTACAGGAAGCAGGAGGTCTGCTGGGAGAACACCTGGAGGTTTGTAAGAACATGTAAAGCAGCAAAAGAATACTGTGATCATTCCTCTTGTTCATACTGACATACTGACTACAGCCAGCCAAATTAGTCAAATCAGTTACTCTTTCTATTGCCTCATTCTCTATTTTCGTGATGATCCTGCCATTGTAGCTAAACAGGAAAACACTGTCGAGACACAAAGATGGAATCTTTTACTAAAAAGACTAAAAAGTGGAAGCCTCATAATATTCTCAGAAGATTTTTTTAACACATTTTTACACAAAACGAGAACAGTGGATTTTGGCTTTCATCACTTACACTGTGAGCACATTTGGAGAGAGTATTCTAATGGTCAGTATGAACAGGAGGAATGATTACAGTGAGCAGAACCTGTCTCAACATTCATATGAGCACCTTTTTTTTTTAAAGACAGACTTGAACATTATGAATCTGTCCTTTAATAATAATCTAGAGAAGACTTTTACATAGAAATGTATGAATGAAGACTACGAGACATTTGAATTATAGCATACCTGCATGTGAATACATTATATATATAACTTGAACTTATTATCAGTCATTTTCATCCTCCCTGAGCTCCTCACTAACTGCTGCTAGCTGGAGCCACCACAGAGACACTGTCTGTCTTTTTTCTGTCCACACAGTTACAATCAAAACACTGCCGAGCTAACCAGCCAGCTGCTGACATTAACACCAGCTCTTCATTTTGAGGATGCTGAAATAACATTTAATACTGACTTTTAATAAAGTATTTCACATATTATAGGTTCTTAACGTCTTGATTATCCATTTAATATTAAAGACACTGGAGCTCCAAATATTATTTCTCAGCTGTTTGAACACAGCGGCAATGACAGATTGGATCTACTGTTTTCACATTTGTTTCAAATACTGCCTCGTTATGTATGAGTTATCATGAGTCCTCAGTATAAGTGCAGGAATACTGACTTTTTCCAAGTGGGTCAAGTAAGAATTTGTGTTTTATTGGTTGTAGTTACTTCAATCTGCTAGTATCATCAGGTAATAAACACTGTAAATGTAATGGTTAGAGCAGCAGCAGCATTTCAGTACTTCATATTACATTCTCAGAAGCTGGTATCTTTTATATTTGCACTTTTTTTAAAACCTTGCTATTAGCTCTTTATGTGGCCCAGTAGACAAAGTCCAGGGCCAAAGCATATACGTTTTTATGGCTCTGGCTCATTACTCCTACTGAATCCTACTGAAGCAGGTCTTTTTCTTCTCTGTGGAGTTATTCTTTTAATCAACCCACCAATGTAATGTCAAATATTAACTCATTGTTCGAGCTGGTGGAGGAAATGAATGAAGGAATTTCAACACGGGGACAAAAAAACTGTGCTAAAATGTCCATGAGCAAAGCACTGAAGCCTCAACTGCTCAAGGAAAGCTGCTCATGTGAAGCATGCTGAGGCTAAGATGAATTTTCTTATGCAATATTTTCACATTCTGATAACATAAATAATAAATCATATTTTTTATCAGTCTGCATTGGATTTGGGGAGGTTTACACTCCAGTGACCCGAGCCAACATAACTCAAGATAGCATTACATTTGTCAAACACATCTTCATCCTAAAAGCCTTTCCTCTTCTAATGTTTAAAGTGGAAACATAGTGTTTGAAAATGCAAACAAGTATGTTAAGCAGGTTTCCTTATAGTAGGAGGATGACTTTTATTCTGAAATACAAGGACAATGCTGTTCTTTCTTTTTCTGCACCTTCATCAGCTGGTAAGCATTCTGCAAACCTCCGAATCTTTTAGCAAAAAGTCATGTAGCCATCATGTGACAGCCCTGGTACATGGTTTGTGTTTTAAAACAAGTCAGTTGGAAACAATAATTCTCATTCCAGCCAATCATGGAGCTGCAAATAATGTAATTAGCTAGGTAGCTGATAAAATATGCATAGGCAGCAAAAGATAAGACACTGCTTTAGTCTACATCTGTCTGGTCCAAATATGTCCAAGGACTGTGAGAGGAAAAGCTGCCATCTTTATCATTGTAAACTGCACATGTACCATGCAACAACCGAAGCAGAAAGTAATGTGGATGAGGCTTAGTGAATGGTTCGTTTTCTTACCAGTGTGTCCATAGGAGGATATGCTGTGCCTGCTGAAGGGAGCCAGACAGTTGGGCCCCCCGGGGCCCTCTTCTCCGAACAGACTGGAATTACCTGTCGATTCAAGAAAGGGCTCAAAAAGTGGGTCCAAAGAATCCGACGACCCACCCAGTGATCCCTCAGACCGATAGGAGCTGGAGGTGCTGTAACGGGACGACGAACGGTAAGATGAGGAGGATCTGCGGCTGGATGTCAGTGATGCCATAGCGGAGGACATACAGCTGTACTTCATACACTTCTCAAATATGGTTTTCTGCTGAGCCTCCTCAGTAAGAATGCTAAAAATACAGGCAGAAAAGTAGGTTACCCACAGCTATTACCCCTTCACTCACTGTCCAGGAGTCTTTGTTGAGGGTTTTTATAAAGCCCTGGTGCATTGTGGGTCAGTGGAGCATAGTGGGCTCTATAATGTTCTTCCTTTATCCATAAATGGCAGTTTGTCTGACCACTTGGGCCAAGAATGTAACGGACAAACTGATAAGGATTGAAGACCCCCTTGTATTCAACCCATACACAGACACTTACACGGCAGAGATAAGGTTGAAGGAGGCCTCTAAGAGAAGCTTCTGGCATGTGGTCAGAAATAGCAAAGTGCTGTAGTGGTCAGGTCGTCCGTTAGACTGACCCTGCAAACTATGTGAGCTCTTTATCAATAATGCAAGAGAAAACTGGCCATTTTAATTCTGCTTACCTGCTAATGGAATAACGGATACACTTTAAAGTTTTGCATCTGACATAGAGAGTGCTTCCTGAGAGAACAGATTCAAGGCCAAAATCACAAGATGTGCAAAATGGTTTTCAGTTTGACAAACGCCAAAGAAAATGCAGGCCCCGGTCGACCTTTACAATCCCTCTTTAAAAGCTTTAATTGTAGTGACATTTGCCTATTGACAACACAGTTGTCTTCCAAGCACTGCCGTGTATCAACGATGACATTCAAGACTGTCAAATAAATACTTTTATGTGTGTGTATGTGCGTGTGCGAGCGTGTTTATTTCCAGGGATATGAAAAATGACATTCAGCAGGGTGTCATTTTGCCCTTCAAGGTAATGTAGCCACAGTCATATTCATGTGTGAGCTATAAAGCTGAAACAATCCAGTTAATACAGGCAGCATACATCAACATGACAGTCCCAATTTGTGCTCTTAGATGAAACACTTATATCTGTCCTTGTGTAAAATATTATGCATTAATAAATCTTCTACATCATATTTTAAAAGGGCTTTCCAAAACATCGTGGGGGAAAAATTTAACCGTATGACCTGAAAAAAGTGCAGGATAATAGAGAATAGACAAAAAGTTCAAATGTACAGATCCAGCTGTCTCCTTCAGCCTCTCGCAGTCAGCAGTAGAGACGTTCATCTATTCAGCTCTCCTGCCTGAGGTCCAGTGTCTCTTTTGGGAATAGATTAAATCTCGGGGGCAACACATCGTGGTCTATAAAGATCCAAACATAACAACCCCTCCTGACCTTTGACAGATGATGCATCTTCAGTAGGCGCATCGAGGCGGAATTCAGAAAAGAGGGTACAAGGCAAGAGCAGATGAGCCAAAGAGACACTTAGCAAAGTAAAAGAACACCATTAAGCATTTCTGAGTCCCAATTATTATTGTCAAATGAACCATGATCCTCCAAAATAATGTGTGAACATCACTGTCAAGACAAGCAATCCTTAGTCTTATGCTAATGTTTTGTTTTATGCTGTGTCAGGGTGTTGCAATTGGCAGAGATCACAGGAACTTTTCTTGATTTATGCATAAATCTTTCAAATGTCACCCCTGACACAATGGAAAGTGCAGTTTAAGCTGTCAATCATAATACTAGCCGTGTGGCACTTACTTCAGATTAAAATATCTCAACTACTTTTGGATGGATTGCAATGAAATTCTGTACATTCATTCATGGTCATGTCTCGTCTTTCCTTTTCAGTTTACGTTATTTTCTGATTTATTTTGTGATTTTCACCTTTTTGTCTTGTTTCAGGTCACTTCACGCCCTAATGTGTTGCACCTGTGTCTCATTGTCTCCTGTCTCTTTGTATAAAACCCTGTGTCTTCCCATTCTCCTTTGCCAAATCATCTTGTCTATTTGTAGTGAGTGCTCCAGCATTTTTGTTCTTCTATTGTTTTAACCTTTCCTAATGTTTTTGGATTTTTTGCCTCTGCCTACTCCCTGTGATACCTTTGCTTCCTGTGTTTTTTATCATTGCTATATCAAAGCATTTTCAAATCTCTCCTTATGTCACTGAGTTATGAATTTGAGTCCACTGGCCTTAGATTCTGATAGATATTTTCGTTTATGACTAAATTCCTGCACAAATACTGACATTCCCATCAGCTTCAGCTGCACTTTGTGTTTTCTGCTAATTAGTGCATGTGTTGTTCAACTAATGCTGAACATGGGAAACTTACTGACGTGACTCTGTGTCACATATGGTTAGCATTGTAGCAACATCATTCATATAGCCTTAAATTAGCTACATTTGCTATGTTACGTATTTTAGGCGGTTCGTCACAATTTAATCCAGATAACAGTAAAAAACTGTATAGCTCCTTTTAGTTAAGTTTTATGAACATTTTCCAACAGCTCTATTTACCTCTATAGTTCTTTTTACCAAGTGGGAGATCATTGCTGTCAGAAATTCTTTCAACTGACATGAAAGTTTGGTCCAACTCAGTTGCTCGTAATCTTGAGCATGTTAGCATGCTGATGTTAGCACCGAGTTTAAAGCACCACTGTGTCTAAATTCTGCTTCATAAAAATGCTAACCTGGCTTTCAACTTGCTTTACCAATGTTATCATTTAAAGTCATGTCTCAAAAGTAATGCAGGAATGATTTATTTATATAAAACTGCAACATACACACCCTGTAAAGAATATAGCTCAAATGTCCTGTATTGATGTTGTGCATTCAGTCAAACGCATTTTAATGCCGAAACTATCTCAAATATTACATTTTACACTGAGAATTAAAGTAATGGCAGCCATTTTATTTGTTTTCGCAGACAAAAACACAGTCCTATAGAAAAGAATAGGACAGAAAAAACGTAGCCATCTCACAATTTTTGAACCTCAACTATGAGATGGCTACGTTTTGCACTGTGGACCAACGTAGCTGTGATACGTTTTGATGTGAGACTGGGTTGTCCATTCACAGCCTGTGCGGCAGCCACTCAGGCCTGGCCACAAAATCTGATTTTCACTCTAACAAAGATGTGATCTTTTCATGGGTGTCTGAGCTGGGAAGATCACACGAGGTTCCAGCACCTTGTTTCCACAGCCATGACAAGATGAGATTTGTCACACAAAGAAAAGGTTAATCTTTTTTATGTGTTCTTTTTTTCAATTCAGTCCTGCTGCCAACACTATTTCTGTCCAAAAAAGAACAGATGTATAAACTGTATGTTGTATTTATAGTATGTCTGAACTGACTTTGTCCAACTTTTTATGGTGACATAATGCAACATAAACAGATAACTCATATTTGTTAGTTTGAAGTAAGAATCAAGCCTTCTGTCTGTTTACCAGTTTAATGTATACATTGATACATCTTACTATGATAAATGCTGTCTCTGACTCAGTCTCTGTTTCTCTTTCATCTCAGACGGAGCCTGGATCTCTGTCTGCCAGGTAACTCAGGTGACAAGAGATGATCAAAAGAAAACTTGCGAGTTTGAGAGAAAATAAACACAGGAGAGACTGAGTGAGAGTGAGAAGGTAAATGAGATCCCTCTTCCTGGAAATAAGGTGTAATTCATAGGTCAGAATGACAACATGAGATCTGGAGAGAAGACCTTTTAGAAGACTTTAATCTTCTGATGATTGCTGGTTTGCAAAGGAATAGGCAACCTAGACTACTTGCTTACATAGACCTGCCTCACCTTTTCATATAGCCTGCAAGTCACAGTGCAGGTCATGACAGTTTCACTAAACTAGCAAGGAAGTACTGTGGAGAACGACGGTATTCCACATCCTGGTAACCCCTGACACCAGGATCACGTTGCAGGTGCATTAGTCTGATTGAGGCCTTTCTTCAACTAAAGGTCTGATGGTCCTCTCGTGCTTCTCACTGTGTTGTTTTTAGAATACTGTTGGTGTTTACCTTTGATGAACATCTACTTTAGGCTAAAACAGTCCAGTTACTTACACGTGCATGATCCAAAATATTCTGTTTCATAGGAACTGTCCTCATCGGAAAAATGATTGTGTGATCAAACCTTTAATGACCTACATTTTTCTGACAAGTGATAGGAGCATGTGAGTTCCTCACTGGAAATCACAATTTGCAGCCTGTCTACTACAATCAACGTCGGTCTCTTTCAACCATGACTATGATCTTTTTCTAGCCTTATAGGAACAGCACAATGTTTTGGGATATGGGCCACACTCAAATCTGTGCATGGAGTCAAGAAGATGCACTTAGCTTAGCATAAACACTGGAAGCATATAGGGGCTCTGCCCGAAGTTCAAAACTACAACCACATTGGTGCATCTTCTTAGGTATTGATCTTTTTATCTAACTCTTGGCTAGAAAGCAAATATTCGCAAAGTTGCCTAAATTAAATTAGACTTTATCCGTTATACAAGAACCATCTGAGAAGTAGTCCTTGTAAATTATTTGGAAAAGGGCAGGCAAATATATAGCAGGTGATTGGATGAACCATCTGTCTATCACCATTTGATCTTGTGAAGCAGCTGGATTTGTGACACTGATTGGTCCAAACCACTGGCGGTTACTTTAAAGCCTGATAAGATGGATCCTTGTGTGATCTTATGATTTCATGATCTAAGAATCCAGCTGCCTCGCAAGGTAAAAGACTGAAACCCAACATACTGCATCTTGAGTTGTAAAAAGTGCTCAAGCATAGGAGCAAATATCAGGTATAGTCACTTTATTTTAAATAACACCTGCAGCATTCATCTCCACTTTGACATAAGGAAGTAGTTTAGTTTAGTGGCAGCTTAGTTTCGTTTTCTAATACTCCTCATTCTTGGGCTATTCATTCTGTTGAGTTTCTAATATACGTGTAGACCTTCTGTCCTTCCCTTTTTCATATTTTTACACTCCACCAAACAAAGTCTGTGTGTGCTGTCCAAGCATGTAAAACCCTGACGGACACACACCAGCCTTGGTTCTGAAATCCATCGTGCTCTGCTCTGATATTTCCCTCCTCTCGCTCTGCCAACTAGCCAAATGGATTATCGAGCTCCCCGTGGGCCTATGATGTCATGGAAAAGTGAAATACTTACAGCTTTAGGATCACTAAGACCACTGCAACGGTGCAGTTTCTTACTTATTGCAGTCCTTTGCCCCGGTAATAACTTAATAATGATGATGTCATCGTGTCATGGAGCTAATTGCAGCAGACTTTATGGTGTATGTACCCCAGTGGCTATAAGGACTACATCCACTGGTAAATGGTGTTGGAAGAGGTGAGCTAATGTAATACTACATAACACTACATGGAAAGCAGTGAGATTAATGGAGGTCTCTGCACTTCTCCTCCCACCTATCTCTTACTCCACCCTTTCTTTAAGGAATGTTACATATGACATATTTTTTTAAAAATCACACCAGATTTGTTTTTGTTTTTTGCAAAGAACAATAACAACATTTTATTAATTGGAAATTATATCAGATGCAGCAAACAAAGATTTCCATTTTTCAAATCCAAGGTGGCAATATTCAAACAATTACATTCAGCCAAAAGAGGAAGAATTTAAAAGGAACAAAAAAAAGAGGAGTAAAAGAACAAGACAGGATTGAGATTTTAGAGGGAGGAGATGGTTGAGTGTGTGTTGGACTGATGCGGATGAGACAGTACATTCATTTTGGGTCATCTCTTTCCTTGTACCTTGTTCATAGTGTCTTTGTCTCTGTTGGGTGAGTTGTATGGCTTTGCTTTCTACTAACCACCTGTAAGTCTCTTTTCATTGTGTGTGTGTGTGTGTGTGTGTGTGTGTGTGTGTGTGTGTGTGTGTGTGTGTGTGTGTGTGTGTGCCTGTGTGTGTGTGTGTGCCAAGTGTCACTGAGGATTGTGGGACGTTTTAATTAAGACCAGCCGCGGCAGTGGAGGCTAATGTGGGTTAAACACAAACCATCTCTCTCTGTGTTATTCAGTTTTCACACTCTCAGTCTCAGTTGTGTTCACAGGTTTTTGGCCTAGTATCCACCGCTGGGGGCCCGGTGGTGTGGTGAGGGTGGCTCCCAGGGCCCTTCAGCGTTGCTCTAAAATGGTAAGTAGGGTATAGGGTGACAGGTCCGCCACCATGCCCTCCTGCCTTGACACTGTCCAATAGATGTTTTGATGTGTTTTTATAGCGCTGGGTTCTCCCGCCACTATCACACACTGGCAAAGACACACACACACACACACACACACACACACACACACACACACACACACACACACACACACACACACACACACACACACAGAGAGAGAGAATCCGGAGCACTTCTCTCTGATAAGTAGGTTATCCAATGTCAGTGCTTGCCTGGAGCAACAAACTAAAACACACTGCCCAGAGACACACACACACACGTACTCACACATACACACACACAAACACACACATAAGGGAACGTTTCACTTTAAAGACATCTGGCTGACTCAAGGACAGCAGGGTGTGTTCTTCAGTTATTGGGCTACGAAATATTAATCACTCCTGAACAGAGCCGAGCAAGAAGCACTTTCTTTCATTGGCCATCAACTTCTACAAACCGCTAGGAGTTTTCTGGGAAAGCTAACCTCAAAAGATGTCATTTAGACGGGGTGAGATATAGAGAAAGGGAAGGGAGGGTGCAGATTGAGTGAAGGGGAAAAAGACAGGAGGGTGAACGAAAAAAAAAAAAGACGAGAAGAGAGGAGAGAGATAAGCATCTCCTGTTCGTCAGGCGGTTTTATAATCGCAGGCTAATTGCCTGTCGGCAAAGGTAGCACTCAGATGTCCTCTTAGTTACGTAATGAGCCCCCTGTGGGGAAAGATGGAAGGAGGGAAAGAGAGAGAGGTATGGAGACAAAGAGGAAAGGACGGAGACAAAGAGGGGGAGGGAGGGAAGAGAGGAGAGGAGAGGAGAGGGTGAGGTGGCAGGAAATGACAGGACAGAGACAGAAGGATGGAGAGAGGGGACATTCATCAGGCTGTCTGTGTGTGTGTGTCAGCTGGAATTCTTCAGTCTCTATTCTTACGAGGACAAATTGTTCTCACAAGGACAGATGAGGAAATCCAACCAAGTGTCACTTCTACAAAAGGATTTGTCCTTTAGGGTCTTGGATGGGGGTTAAGGGTAAATGTGGTAATTGTCCTCAGAGGTGTACCGATGTGAATGTGTGTGTGAGAGAAAGAACCAGACAGCTGGGTGAATGAAAAACACATCACACCAAGGTGCTCGTCCTCTGTCTTTCTCTCTCTGTCACACACACACACGCGCGCATACACTGCCCGGGGAGAGGATGGGGACACTCAGAGAGACAGACCGAGCAAAAGCACGGTGGACAGAGCGTGTGGATAAATAGAAAGGGTGGAGGGGTGGAAGAGGGGGGGGGGTGTTGATGAACAAAGGCGTGCTCGCGTCACCGTGTCCGGACAAAAGCACAACGTCGCCTGGCCAGCATCGCACCGGCTTTTAATGTCAACCGAAAAGGACAATGACGCACATCGGTGCCGCTGTAACCTCGGAATCCACACATGAGACGCAACAGGATGGGGGGGGGGGGGATTTGTAGCGCTTTTGCCTTTGCACGTTTGAAAAAAAAGGGGAGAGTTTAATGCTTATTCGTGAAGCTTACGGCCTGAGTGACAGCACGGAGGATATGTGGTGGCGTGGCGATGATGACGGTGCAACTTGGGAGGTCAAAGGTGACGAATGAAAGGCACAGCTTCAATGGTTCCCCCTGAGTTGTCGCTGTCTTTTCCAACTCTCCTGACTAACACTCCTCATTTTCATGTTGTTTTTCATCCGATTTAGCAATGTCATCCTTTTTTTTTTTAGCTCCAAAATCTTTTTTTTTTTTTTTTCTTTTTTCTTTTTTTAATTTCCAGCACCATTAAAAGTTAAACCTCCAACGAGAGCTCAGCTACACCAGACACTGTTTTAAAGGGAATCGCGGCATTGGAGGGGTTTTGGAATGGATATACAAGTGCAAGCTTGAGGAGCTCGCTGACATCTTAACAATACATCCACACACACACACACACACACACACACACACTATCACACTTTCAAACACATTGAGGCTTTTCTAAACAGTCTAAACAACAAAATAAAAATTAAGAGATGTGGGGACTGAATCTGTGCTTTAATTATTTGTAGAAAATAACTACGCACACAAGGCTTACTCTCTCACTCTCTCTCTCGCTCTCTGTCTCACTCTCCTCTCTCTCACGTACACACGCACTCAAAATCCCAAAATGCACACACGCACAAGCACACCGAGATGAGGGATGAGAGACAAGTGTGGTTATACGTGCTGGCGGGATGCACTGATGTTCTGGTCTGATGGGATTTTCCTGAGTTGTATGAATGACAGTCCCTCTGGGAGAACCTTAACAGGGTTCCTCACATCACCATGGAGATGGGAGTTTCTGCATGTGTCACATAAACACGCCCTTTTGCAAACATCATAGAAAAGAAGGGGAAAGTACAGAATAAAAAGGCAAAGCTTTTCAGGAGTCAGTATGAGAGGATAGGAACATTTTGACAATTTTGGGAAAAAAAGAAAAAAAAAAAAACAACAACAGCTCTTTGTGAGGATCATGACGAATGGCAATAACAGACCGTATCACAGTATCCTCTTTTGAAATAAAAAATAAAATAAAAACTTTTTTTTTTTGTTCACATTTGTATCGTTAATTTTTGTTTTTTTTTTCCCAGTAGACTATATCACACAGTGATAACGAAGAAAAGGAGAAATCTACACCCACGTTAGCTTCGTGCAAAAAAACACATACACTGGCACGCCGCATAGGCAAAGAGATCAAAGCAAGACAACGCATACAAAAATATAGAAAATCTCCAATGCAACTCATCTCTTCACAGACAAAAAAACGTTTTCGGTCTGTCAGCCCCGCGCCACTTCCTGCCGAACATCTACCGCCGAAGGGTCACTTCAGGAACATTCTGTTTGTGTTTGTCGTTGTTGATGCTGCTGCTGCTGCTGCTGCTGTGTAATTTTTTATTTTAAGACAACCAAAGTTCTTATGTCTTCCACTCAGGAATCCACAGAACTCCCCAAAAATATCCAGTAGCTATAGTTGATCATTATGGTAGATGTCCATCATAATGATGTTTGGAATAATGTGAACAACAACATGTTTGAGTGATAGAAAACTAGTACAATAAAAGCATATCATTTCTGTCATATCGTCTGTGACAAATCTTTTTTCTTTTTTTTTTTTTTAAACTTTGTTATTTTAAAATACATACTATGTCCTGTCACTTTGAAGACATTCCAGCATTTGCTCATAATTGGTAGTGACAGGGGTTAAATAGTTTGGCATACTCAGCAAGCCATGCCCAAAAAGGATGCTATTTTGTCTCTTGCAAAGGATGGGGGAAGGGAAGGAGGGACGGGGGGAGGTATGGTGAGGGCAGGTCCCAGGATGCAGTGCAACCTGCCCCCCCAAAAATTGGAGACGCAGGGGAGATGGGCAGAGGGGGGGGGGGGGGTTATACAGAACAGCTGAGATTACAAACCGTGCTCAAGACCGACCGGGTCAGCCCCATTGAATTCAGCACTTGCAAAACACATGCAAAGGTAAGTCAGAGGTGTTGGACTCAGTCACTCCGTCTGCCTGATTGATGATGGTGTCCGTTTTTTTGGAGTTGCTTCGCAGAAAAAGGGACAGAGCCAAAAAAAAACTGCGGGCGTCATACCCACGGGTTAAGTCACTGGACTCTTTTTTTTGTTTTGTTTTGTTTTTTCAACCATAGGCTGCTGTAGCAAGTTCAGCACTCCTGTTTTCACACTGATAAAAAAGATTGTTTGGACGCCTCGAAAGAAAATAGAGTCGATACGTTGAATGGGGGGACGAAGCAGTTACGGTGTGGAAAGGAGTTGAAATGCTGCAAGTAAGGCAAAGATGGATGATTTCGACTTCAGTCAGAGGATGAAGAAAAAGAAAAAAAACATGCGCAGAGGTTTAAGTTTTCAGACGCCGTGGAGAAGAGGGGGAAGTTCTTGCAAAGAAAAGAAACCCTCCACATAGCATGAAGGGATTTGAACACTGAGGTGAAAAGGGAGGAGTCATTGGTTGTTTGGCTCTCCCACCCTTTCCTCCTCCTCCTCCTCCTCCTCTTCATCCTCCTCATCGAGTGAGACGACCCCAGAGGAAGCCACGTCGGACACCCTCCTGCGCGGGTCGTAGTTGCCCCCTGCCTCCACCTGGCACACGGTGCTCTCATAGTCCTTGCAGGGGGTATCGTCGTCCTCGCCGGGTGACAGGTACGTATCAGAGTAAGACATGGAGTAACAAGGAGAGTCCTGACCCCCGCAGGGCCTGATGCCCCGTCCGCCCCCGACGGACCCGGCCTGCCCCACCCTCTGGAGTCGGGCCAGCAGCATCTCCTCGCCTCCCTGCAGCGCAGACAGGATCTTGGCGGCGAGCTCGGCGGCGTTGCTGTGAGAGTGGCCACGGTGGCCCGCCAGGTCACGCAGCAGCGGGTGTTGCTCGTCCAGGCTGCAGAGGCTGGAGCAAAGGGTGTCTGGTGAGCCGGCTGTGGGAGAGGGCTCACCGCTGCCACCTCCCTCTCCTCCTCCTCCTCCTCCTCCACCGCTTCCTCCTCCTCCGCCTCCGCCTCCTACACCCTCACAACAGGGTCCTCGCAGGCCCAGGTGTTGGCAAAGCTGGCTGTGGATCAGGTCCTTCAAGTAGGGAGGATATGATGGCACATCTAGAGGAAATGATACAGACTGTAAGCATGAGGTCCTGAAGGGGGGAGAACAACAATAGGAGAAGAAACATGAGATGAAACTGAAGTATTTCCTGTCGGGACACTGAGTGGTTGCAGCATCAAACATTTACAGGAAATACAAAAAATCAATCAACTATATAGCCAGTGTTGAAAAAAAAAAAATGTTTCTCTTAGTCATTATTGACATTTTTCCTCATATAAAAGATACACTGTGGAGACTTTGACCACAAGTGGTGCTATAGAGCAACGCTGCGATGAGAGACATGACATGTGTGCCTGCCAACAGTTTTGATATGTGATTGATTTATAGTTGGTGGCAATAACACAATAAACATAAGGATGCATCAGCAGGGTAGGGACAAGCCTGCTAGCAAGCAAACATGGATGTGAGCAGGTTTTAAAATAAAATAAAGAAAAATATCACACATTCATCTGTTGATGCATGAATCTGAATATAAATGTAACCATGCAGGGTACCTTTAAGAAAAGTAATTTTGTTCTGTCTTTAAAAAGGGAAGCCAAATTCACATGTGTCAAACAGATTACTTTTTTTTTTGTTTCAACTATGAACAGAAATTATATTATAAGTATTAGTTACCATGAAAAAAACCTGTTACAAAGTAGTTCTTATAAGATATTCCTTTAAGATAAGATTCCTTTAAGATAAGATTATTTATTACTAATTATAGGGGAATTTACAATATACTGTATATATACATACAGTACTATAGTTGTAAGTCCATAGTTGAATGTGTTAAATAGATAAATATATTTAAAAAAATATGAAAATGTACTGCATTAAAAGTGTGTGAAAAATAGCAGCAGTAAAAATTATGACAAGAAATGAAGCAATTGATTTATAGAAAATGAAATATACATATAATATGATATCCAGTATGAGTTACTTATATTATTATAAGTATTATATTATTGTTATAGTATTAATTGTATAATGCAGTAAGTGGAAAGATATATAGTAAGGTAAGGTAAGGTATCTTTATTGATCCCCCTAGGGAGAAATTCAAAAACTAACACAACAGTAACCGCATAATGGTGAAAGTGATAATAAATAAATAAAATAGAATAAAATAAAATATGCAATAACAATCTCTGTGTAAAACAATCTGAAATTATATGAATCTGCAATATACATAAATTCCTGATACTATATACAAGTGTGCAATGTTCCTGGGATTACAAAGTAACGTTCAATGTTCCTGGGATTAAATAGGACAGATTAGCGTGGTGTTAAGAAACCAGCTGCGAGATCTAAATATGATGTGATAGAGAAATAAATCTTTGGTATTAGAGGGAAAGAACTGTCTCATCTACATTATGTATCCACAACTACAAAAGCACCGAAACACCGACTGTTAAAATCTATATGACATTGAAGTGAAGAAGTAGGTTCTACAGTGTTATTGACTCAGATCAGGTTTCAGGCAGAGCTGATTAATATCACATACATGCTGCTTCATATGAAACCGCTTTCACTGCCAGAAGGTAAGAAGCCATGGATGAAAATATAAAGATCCAGCAACAACACTCAGCTGAATGTTATTAGCTGCAGTACAGGTTATTGGTGGTTCACTGTAATCAAGATGAAAGCTCTGGGAGACATACGCCCACACACGTACACATAGCTATGGTCAAATACACTCACTGTGTATTTATAACCCGCTCACACACACTGTCCTCACACAGACACTGTCTCTGCAGCAAAGGAAATTATATTAAACTTGCAGGAGGGATATCAAATTGCACTGAGGAGCAAAAAAAAATGTCAGGGGGGGATGAAAACTAGGGCACTGGGACAATGAAAGATAGAGAGAGAGAGAGAGAGAGAGGGAGAGAAGGAGAGAAGGAGGGAGAGAGATGGATGAAGAAGAGGGTGTGTGATGGGGTATTATTAAGAAGCAGGGGGACAATATGAAATAAATAAACGTGATTTAGCTGTTGTGTATGTGTGTGTGTGCGCGCGTGTGTGTGTGTGTGTGTGCATACCTGTGCTCTGTGTGTTGGGCTCGTTGACGGGCAGAAAGTCTTCATCATATGAGTCATCGTTGGACTCGTCTCCATCCACAGACGACCAGGCCCTCAGCTTGGCTTCCGCTATGGCAAACTGCTCAGCCACACCTGCAAGCAAACACACACACACACACACACATGTACACACACATACATGAGCTACGCAAGCAAATACACAGTTGGCATGGTAACAAGGAGACGGCGGACCATGTCATGTAACCGTTTTTTGACTGGCAGGTCTGTGCGAGGAACAGAGTGCACAGCGTAGAATTAGACCAGACAGAGACAGAATTCACATTACAGTCCATGTTCCTTCAGCGGTCGTTTGGCGGGTGCACTTAAGATGGCTGTCACTGAGTGTTTATTACAGTTGGTATGCAGGTTGCATTCCTGCCAGTGCACAACAGATATGAGATGGAAGAGGCACGGAGACAATGCTATGAAAGCACAGGGAAGAAATGTGTACGTCATTGGAAATGCCAGAGGAAATAGTTTAGTAATAGTGACATTTCCAATGGAGATGAACCACTAAGCCAAGTTTCTGATCTCATTGTACAACACGTCAGCGTACACAGTATGCCAGATTTGAGCGACAAGGTGTATTATATAATATAATAATATATATATAATAACCTGGCATATCCCAGATCCTCATCCTTTCACTTCTTTTTATTTTTGTTCATGTTTTATCGATTTATCGGTTTATTTGTTCATAACTCTCCATTTCTGAATTTACTTTTTTTTTTTTTTTTTAAATCAGTGTAATTTCTTTTGGTACATTTAAGATTAAGCAATTGTGAACTCATTATTGTTTTCATTTATTGGTTTGGTATATCTTAGGTGCTTTAATTTAGAACCGGTACCTCTATTACATAGTCTAGTTATTTGTCAATCTGTATGTTTCATTCAGTGCTTATCTGATTCACAATTCTTTAAAAAATAAAATACATTATGTTAAACTATGTTTTCTGTAAATCAAACTTATTTGGATCATTCTTTACATGATTGTTTACTCTCATACATGTATGTAAAGCACACACACACACACACACACACACACAGGGCTACAGAGAAAGCGTGTATGTGTGTGTGCATGGCTGAGGTGACTCAGCATGCGCCAGAAACAGTAAGCCACAATGTCCAAGTGACCAATCATTTCCAATCATCATCATCAGCAGCTGGCCAATCAGGAAGTAAGTGTCTCCCTCTCTCTTTTTCTCTCTTGATCTCCCTGCTCGCCCTCGTCCTCCTCCTCTCATCTATTTTATATTCCTCCCTGCACAGGTGAATTACCGAACGGGGCCAAGGGCTTAGGGAGCCCCTAAGCCAGAGCTTCTGCATGAAGCTCATGTTATTAACTTTGTATTTGTTATTGCTTAATCAAAGGGCTTAGTGTCAAAAACAGAACCCCAAAAGTCTTAATGAAAAAGTAGAAAGAATAACCTAAAACATTCACTTTGAAGATGTCACAAGAAAAATCACAATATCTTTTAAATGTGCTGTGAATCGTGAACAGGTGAGTTAGTTTAATCAGTGTACCTGTCCTGCCGGGGTAGCAGGGGACGGAGAGTGGGGGTCAGAGGCCGTATAATTCATCCATGCCTACTCTCTCCGTCATGTCATGCTTTTTTTCCAATCGACCCTCTCAATAAAACGCTCTATCGACTCACCTGACTCCTCTCACTCCTACCATTCCCTTTCCTTTCCCTGTGCAATCTTTCAGTCTTGTCATTCACATCCAATTTTGATTTCTATCTCACGGACTCTCTCTCTCTCTCTCTCTCTCTCTCTCTCTCTCTCTCCTCGTCTCTCTCCCCGACTCTCCCTGGTCAATGCTCAGTATTCATTCGTTGTCTCTCACAGAGAGAGATCGATACTCTCATTCATCCTTCACTATAGCTGAGCCCTGAACTCTGCCCGCCAACACTGGCACATCCTTCGACAAATGCGATTGTGCAGGCTGCTCTTTAGTTCTCCTTTGAAAGCCTTTTTTAAAATTCCTTCAACCCACGAAGAAACAGCTTTCACCTGTATACACCCTTTTTTATATTTCTAACCTACATATCGAGCAAAAGTGCCCTAGATAAAGATAAAGAGATAGTATACGCCTACAGATAGGTTGTTCCTCTGTCTGTATGACCCTGACATCATTGCCAGAAACATGTAGGAGGTGTTGTGGAACATTGTCAACCATAAAAATAACTGTTGTTATTGCGGTCTGTTTTTAGCCATGTTGGCGACATGATTTTAGGTGATGGCAATGACTCTCTTTCATTGTGCCATCAGGTCAAACTATTATAGCAGTACACATGTTAGCATGCTAATTAGCCTCTTTGGAGGAACAGTGATGGAACTTCATTTTGCATTGGTGCTGAGCATTTAATCAACATCCAAATGAAATAATAGCTCAGTAACACATCTCTCATGACATGACGCCTAAATTGAACCCACATTTGTTCATCTTTAATTTAACATTGATCCCAGTTTTGCCAGAATGTGCACTCAGGTTCTTCTCTCTCTCTCTCTCTCTCTCTCTCTCTCATGTACACGCAGACACACACACCTTGCTGCATTTCAACTGCAACTAGGACTTGTGCACTTTATCTGGGCGTATCTAGTCATACATTTTTATTAAAGTAGACTGCATGCCTATCCGCTGTGTAAATTAACTCTGAATGAGTTTTACCCTTGTCAGCTCTTAACGTTGCAGTATTTTCCTCATAAATATTCACTTGGATAGAAGTCCTCAGGAACTTCAAATGGATAAAGAACACACTCTTATTTTTTATGTATGATGCTCACTTTAAGACAAACATGCCGTTGGACATGGTGTCTTTGTAAGTTCACCGGAGCTCTTATAGCACCGCATTCTGCTGCATTGTTGAATTCTGCTTTTACTGGTATCTAAGCCAATTTTTCCATCACCTAAAGCCACTTACACCAATGAAATGTGCAGGCTTGTTTGATGCCAAGATAATGTAAACATCAAAAACTGGAATACAGCTGACACACACTTCACACAGCTGAAACACACACTTCACACATTTCCATGTATTTATGTATCACTCACAGCCTGTCTCCCTCTCTTTCATTGAGACACATGAAGAAACACACACACACACACACACACACACACACACACACACACACACACACACACAGTGACATAAGCCTCTTTTTGTGTCAGTCAAGGTTGGCAGGCAGTTTCATGCAGTACGGAGAGACACTGCAGGATTAACTGAATGTATGTATGTGTGTGTGTGTGTGTGTGTGTGTGTGTGTGTGTGTGTGTGTGTGTGTGTGTGTGTGTGTGTGTGTGTGTGTGTGTGTGTGTGTGTGTGTGTGTGTGTGTTGGCACAAGTCTGTCTATCAATAGGACAACCCCACCTGCATTCTTAATTCTCAGGGTTCCTCCTACAAACATACACATACACACGCACACACACACACACACACACACACACACACACTCTCTCTCTCTCTCTCTGTCATGTCTTCACCTTTTACACATAAACACACTCACTTCACACACTCGCACATGCTCACTTAATGTACAGACGTGCTCACTGACATTCATGCAGTCTGTCCAGTCACCCACGGTAACACCATCACCGGGCTACAAGGAGACAGTTGACAAAAATAAGAGGAGTCAGCAGCTCCCTGATGGGTTGGAAACTGGGCGCACACTGATGATGGAAAGTGAAGAGACACAGAGGACTATGATGTACCGCATTTCCACTTATTCTGGTTAAATATAACAAAAAAAATGGTTTAAAGCCTATTACACAACGTTTTAGTGACATTTATGATATGAAAAGGGGGGGCCAGGCTCATAAAGTTCTAAAATGACCATCTATAGCGCTGTTAAGGATCAGTATTTTCAAAATGCATGATTTAAAGAGTTTTACTGTGATAATGGATAAAATCACAAAGAGAACAGAAGAGAGTGAGGTAATGTAAAAAGTGCCATGTAAGAGATGAGTAAGAAAAAGAAAAAAAAGAGAGAAAGAGAGGAGGCACAAGAGGAAAATCGCTCAGTCACGGTGGCAGTAGCCAGGAGCGAAACCTTACTGTGCAAATTAACCTTGAGAGTCTGCATTGCAGGGAGCGAGCGAGGGAACGGAGGGGAGAGCGGGCAGGAGGGACGAGGTGAAAAAGACATAGAAAAAGAGGAGATAAAGAGACAGAGGGCAGTGAGGGACATTAAAAAGAGGGGACAATGTGAGAAGGACGGTGGGGATAATGAGCAGATGGGGCAGGAGTGAATGAGGGAAAAGTAAAAGATGAGTTGAGTGAGTAAAAGATAGAGGAGACAGATGAGCTGTGGGTGAGCAGCGCTGTGAGAGGAACAAACCATAACTACAGTATGTGTGAAGGAGAGGAGTTAAGGGGCAATGCTCACAGTAGATGAAGAATGCATCTTCATTTACAACTATTAACATCTGGACCCTTTATCTAAATAATGACATCTGCTTATAGGCCTTTGACTTCACACCTGGAATAAATGTGTGTTCTTTTTATCTTGATTCTGCCCACACTGTGATTGGATGTACTTGAAATATGAGGACTGACTGACACTAAACTGTGCCATGTCTCTCACATTGACACTGTCATCACTGTAATTAATAATTGATACAAATACTAACTGCACCTGTATAAAATATGTTAACCTTTTTGTTTTGATGGTGTCATTTAATCAGGATGTCTTCTGTGATCGTTCAGCATTATTCTGCACATTTTCAAGGTGTCCAAGATGTGTGAGTCAGTGAAATTTTTGCCAAGTGACATTTAAAAAAACTGTTCTCTCAGCTTGAACTTTGCATACGGCAGTGCAGTGTGTTGTTTTTTTGTAGTATTTATATATTAAGCAAGACACACAATCTTACCAGCAGCAAAGCGCGCCTCCTGTTCCCCCTCAGTGAGGTCGGAGTATGAATTGAAGTCTGGTTCCAGGGCTGCTGGAGTGTCGATCGGCTTACACCAGCCTTTCCACTCTATGAGATGGGCTACTCTGCCCTGAGCCATGGCTGTGGGCTTTGTCACATGGTCCTTCACCACCTGGGAAATACCTACAAGGCAAAAAAAAATGAGGGGTCATTCTAATCTAAGGATAATCTGAGATTTTGAGTACGATGGTAAGACATTTTCAGTATGCACACACATACATTTACACTATGTGTACTATATGTACACAAATACACTTGTTATACTGGTAAATGCTGTACTCACCATGCAGGGAGGATCGTGCTAATGCAGCAATCTCTTGAATGGTGAGAGCTCTTCTTGATTTTGGTAACATTTCAATGGTGTCGTCAACATTCACCTGGAATGACAAGACAAATGAGCGTGACTCAGGAGAAAACTGGTACGGCAGCTCAAGCTCAGCATTAATGTAACCCGGCTTCTGAATACATCCCGCTATGACTCACAGGAAAACCCAGTGTTGTCTTTTGATGGAGAAAAGGACTCCTGTGTTCAAAGTACTTCAGCTACTTCAGTGTACTTCAGGGCCTTGAAAAATGAAGTTATTTCTCTTTACACACCAATCAATGCTTTGATGAGTCACAAGATTTATGCTCACAAGACGCACGTGCCTGTATGTTGAAGCACAGACACACGGAACAGTGATGAGTTCAAGAGTACACATAGATACAGCTATCTGTTGCTGTCTATATAACTTGATTGTATATTATTTTTATATGGACTGTTGGATCTTTTCTTTTTTCCCATATAAGCCATTGGCAGTGGTGGCTACTGGATGTTAACTTTAGTGGTTTGTTATATTAGCCTGCTGCCTAATGAGCAGCCTAATAGACTGTTTAGGTAACACCTGTTGTTCCATTCGATTACAGTAGCAGACTTTTGTTCCCCTTCATTTCTTGTCATTGTCACTCTCTCCACTTTTGCTGTAATAAAGGCACCAAAAGGCCCCGTAACTACTGTGTGGCTGCACACAAGAGGGCATTTACACACAAAGATGCATCTTTAGTTTTGTGGTTTTATATTTGTAAATTTTTTTGTAAACAGGGAATCTGCAGGTGGACCTTCATAATGCTGCCAGATAAGGCTGATAAGAGATTTTAGATGCACCTGTTAATATTCAACTAATCACATTAAAAACGTCAAACTCTTGAAAGGAAAGTGCTTGATCTGTGTCCAGACACCTAGACAGGTAATTTCCTCACAAAACCAGACAGTAGACAAAAGACAGACCCCCCCCCCCTTCCTCCTCCTCACATTCCGTCCTCCATCAAATCTGTCGGCTCTGTAAAGTCAAACCACAGAGGGAGTATCGGGTGTTGACAAGTTCCTTTGTCTGCTAACTCTTTTTATAGCCCTACCTGTACTCACGTGGGAATCGGGCACGTCAACAGCAAAGGCCACATGCCAAGCTGAGGCGACCGGCGTCGCTACTCAATATGGGTCAACACACTTGGCTGACTGAGCAATTTGATGACGGTTTTAGGCGGACAAGTCCATCTCAACAGGTACAGATTGTGTCTGTTGTGGTGAACGATCAGGTTTCAGCTGTTTTCATCTAGAAGAACACAGCTGAGCTACGTGACTTGCTAGAACATCTGCGCCACAGCTAGACATAATAAGCATGTGGATCATTGGGTCATTTCGAAAGTCACATTTTCCCATTTTTCTGTCATTTCATTAATGAGTCAGCGCTGGATACGCCTCCGATTTGATTTGCAGTCCATCCCAGAGGAATCACCCTGACCTTGCCTTGTCAATTCCACTTAACAGCAACAAAATACCAGCCGAAGAACAAAAAAAAACAGCAAAAGGATCTGTCAGAGGGGCCTGGCAAGAGCAAAGGGGGATTCCGAGATTGCGACGGCGCCGCCGGCTGCCGCGAGGCGTGATAATCCTCTTGCGCTGCAGAGGAGCTCGCAGATCAGAGGGAGGATAATCTGGGGGAGATGTGACATATACCCTCGAGTAGGGTTAGAAGGATATATTGTGTTGTTCTTTCATTTAAAAACTGATGTCAGGGAGTTAATGTTTTCCACCCACAGCTGAATATGTTTTATTTGTCATCTGATGGTTGCCCAGAGAAATCCTCCCAGTGTGATGCGGGAGGATTTTATACGTCATCAGCAGGGGATATCCAACACTTTATCTTCTGCCTCACCCTGCCTATTGCCACTAAACTTCTTCTTTTTTCTACGAACGCTGTTTCAGAGACATCTCTAACTGACAAGAATAACATTTTGGAAAGCCAACTCATCATTTCTGGAGTTTGGAGGCACAAAATGGTTCAATTTAAGTATTACATTTAAAATATATCAGTATGAACTTTTAAAAAAGGGTTCATATATATACTTGAGCATCACCGCTGCACACAGCTCCAGTTAACAGCACTGCTGGCTCTGCTCCTCCATTCCATTCACCCCCCCCACCAACCCACCTCCCCCCCTCCTCTCCCCCACTGCCCTACTGAACAAAGAGGAAGACAAGAGCAGCACTTAGAGCAGACAGAGGGCTTCAGTTCGACCACTGCGCCCGCATTTTTCCTTCCATGCTCTCCAACAAGTGCACGTTTGCTCCGTGTAAGAAAAGTGCGCGCGCGCACACACACACACACACACACACACACACACACACACACACACACACACACACACACACACACACACACACACACACGGTGTCAAGAAGCCATACATTTTCGTGGTCTGGTGAACACACACAGTAAAGAAGCTGTCATGATGCTCACTCGGGCTCAGCTATGGCTTTTGAATCATTGGTCAACCGTGGCCTCCATGAGTCAGTGTGGCAGGCTGGTGCAGCGCTGAGAAGAATGAAGAAACATATTCCTCAACACAATGCATCTGTAACTAACCGCAGTCAGAGTGACATAAAACTGACCTGACTGCCTCGCCCCTGTGTGCACCACCACACAAAAAAACTGCACTTTAAGGATTTTTTTGGGTGTGTGTAGATTCGTTCAATAAAATTACAAACTGTAATTTAATAACTAAGTGTGGCTTTTTAAGTGTAGTTATTTCAGTTCCATTTTATGATGTGATTAAGTATGAATAACAAATGTTGCTGCTCCAGAAAAGCCTTTTTTCCCCATTGTAGACATGTCAAACAACACCACAGGTTTCCTAAGAGGTCTGATGGAGAGGCATTTGTATGTATGAGTCTATGTTTGAGGTAATTTAGGTTACATCACAACAGAAATGTAATTTGGGCCATTGTGCTGAGTCAAATACCCTTTTCTTATTTATCAGACATCAAGTGCAAAATGCTGTGCCTATTTTCTTCAGCACTGCAGATGCTTTTTGTATGCTTCAAAACAAACAAACACACACACACACACACACACACACACACACACACACACACACACACACACACAGACGTTTCACATTATGACTAGCATCATAAAGTGAAATTATATGAAAAGCCATGAGTGGTTTCATTGGACCAGACTGGTGTGATAGCTGTCACACCTGGGGGGAAAATAACCTGAACAGGCCACGTTTCTGCCCCCCCCCCATCTCTCTCTTTCTCTCCCCCACTCTCTCTCTCTCTCTCTCTCTCTCTCTCTCTCTCTCTCTCTCTCTCTCTCTCTCTCTCTCTCTCTCTGTCTCTTTCTTTGCTATTTCTCTCTATCTCTCAACTTTTCCACAATGGGAACATTTCTATGGCAACCAGATGATGTCACACACTCAGAGCACCAACCCATGGCCACAATAGCCAAATTATAGACTCTTGCATGCGCCCACCTGCTTTCAAATAAAGCTGCAGGCTAAGTCTGGCGTCTAAGATGAGGCATTTGCATCATCATTGCCGAATTAAGTCTCACTGGTAGCAATAGGTTAGGTAACTATGAATCTAAAACATGAAGCTAGGCATTTATTTGAATCCCACATTGCAATAGCAATAGTTCTCAATTGACCAAATAACTGAATCATGAAGTGTTGCTCCACTAAAACTTTAACAAAAAACAAAAATGTGAATCATTTCTTGACGCAAAATGTGAGCAAATATAGCCAATATGTAATTAGTCGGTGGTCCCTGAAGAGTGTTACAGAATCCTTCCTCCATGAAAGAGATGTGATAAGATCAGCCGTCCAGTGGAAGTCCCATGAAGAGTGAGAGGCTGTATTTTCATAATGGATCACTTAGCCGCTGCTAATGTGGCCTGGTTGGTTCACTGTGGGCACAGCAGATTCACACCTTGATGGTGCGCACTAACAGATAAAAGAGGCAAGGTGGATTCATCATCATCATCATCATGATCATCTCTGAACCACTAGCTTCATCCCAGCAGTCTTGGTTCAAAGAGAACAGGCAAAACCTTGCATGAAAGTCCAAAAATGCCAAGTAACAGGGTCAAAAAGCTTTGTCGGGGTAAAAAGACAATACAATATAAAGTCTGTGTGTGTTTAGAGGAAAGGAAAGTGTGTTTTCTGTAGACTGTTAAACTTAAACAAATATTCAAAGGAGCCAGTACAGCACAGTCAGTCAACTGTTCTCACCTCTTAAGTAGAGCAACATTACACTCTGCGTCACTGAGATTCCATTTAAAATCCCACATTAAAAATTAATTGCTAATTACTGAACGGCTTGCAAACAGCTAATTGGAAACCAACTGGTTAACATTAATGAAAACTAAAATGAGAGAAAGAACTGGGGTTGACACACATATTAATGACTTAGATGGCTTGATTTATTAGGTAATTATTAAACCAGGAAAGGTTGAGAAAATCATTTTCTGCTTGATGTGGCGACTGTCATCTTCGATTAGGCATATGTGGTAGGTGGTCAACTAAGTTAAACATGGCTACTTTTGGCCTGGTTGCTTAGTGATATAGTTCATTCATTACTTGTGTAACAAGGAGAAAATGATATCGGTTGAGAACAACAAAAAAACTGTAGTTTTCCTGATAACGTAGGTAAAAGAATAGTCCATACAGGCTCTATCAGTTAATGTGACAGCCTACTACAACTAAAACTGAAACACAAATCATTTAACCTAAGAAGAAAAAGAAGAAGATAAGAAGAAGAATAAAAGTGTTGCTTAAGTTTGGGCCCTATGGTAGCCTGTTACCTGCTTTCTCCACGCACCTTGAAAAGTTGAGCCAGAACGCTTTTATTGTCAGAAATGAACACTTTTCAGCCAAACCGTTTTCTAACTCAGTAAAGTGATGTAAGCTGGCAGCTAAAAGCTTCAAATGAATGTAAAACAAATACCATTGTGTACTGTTTCTGTGTGTTTAAATGGCTTTTCGTAAAGCACTAGCCACAGTTTCAGTGATAAAAGTCTCTAGGCTATATTACAAAACTAGACCAGGCTGATTTTTTTTTTTTTTTAAAGAGACAGTGTGTGTTAAGGGCACCTCGCTGAAGTCCAGTGCGCCCAAAGGTGCTGTCAGAATCAGTCGGCGCGCCAAGCAGGTCCGCGTGCTGCCCAAAAGCGCGAGGTCAGACAGGGAGCTTGCCGCGCTCCAGTCCACGCGCAACGAACCGTCGACCGCCACTGTCAGGAGGGAGAGAGCCACGTGAGGATTACAGCAAATGAACAACCTTACAACTCATAGTAGCTCCCCGAATTAAACATTAAAAAATAATATTATGAAAACAATGCGTCCACTTTACTGTGGCGATTGTATTTTTCAAAATATATTGTGTTCATTACTGGAGCAATAATGACTAACTATGAGTTTTAAGGATTAGGGCTAATCCTTACTGCGCGTGCCTTTATGGCCAAAGTTGCAATCACCATGCCAACCCATGCCTCCCCAGCAACCACTGAGGGCCGATGACCATATAAGGGAATGTTGTGTTGCCGTATCTCACTGCAGTTTCATCCAAAGAAAACCACAAACACCTATACCAAATATACAAATGGGAGGTTTTTGAAGGCAACTGTGAGGCATCAGAGAACCGTCTGATTTGAAAAAACAAGTTTTAAATCTTTTTTTTTTTTTTTTTTTAAATCAATAGGATGTTGTTGGAAGATTCCCTTTAAAGAAATTCCTCGTGATGCAGGTAGCCTATTATTTAGTGTGCTATAAAACTTAAAAGGCGTCTATAGGCTTGTACCGTGCACTTTCAGAGAGTATTATATAGTAGTTCTGGAGCACCCTCCTTTTTATTGTGCATGGTACAAGTCTAAGTGCAGGGCTTTTTATTCACAAACCCCTTTATTTATTGCAGCGTACTCTGTAGAGACTACTTGTAGTGAGATAAGTTGGGAGGGGGGGGTGGGGGGGGGGGGGGGTACAGACATACTACTTCCATGCACTTTAAAGCCATGCCTTGTCATGCAGGTAAGGCCCTGGTAGCAGCACAAGCTTCTTTGATATTTCATGAAGTTTCTTCTGCTTAGTCAGAGGGAGAAAAGCAGTGTAACACATTTATATTTAAAAAAAGAAGCACAGAATAAGGGAAATGCCTGTGATGGCATTAGGATGATCTTTTATTACCTGCATACACATTTCTCTGACGTGACCAGGCCACGTCATTAACACAACCAAACTGAGAGAGGCAGCGCAAATGTCACTGAGCAACCTCCCAGCTGCAGACGTCACTTAACGGCCCAGAGATATAACAAGACCGGTTTCGGTTGACTTCATGGATTTAATCTTTTCTCACAGTTGGCATGCCAGAGCAGACTCCTGGACCATGATGGAAATAAAGGTAAAAACGTGCCCATCAACCCGCTCCTGTGGATGGGGCCTCACACATTTCACATTTCACATTTCAGCACCTGGACAGCTCCCGTCCGCCAAATACTGACGCTCCCCTCAACCGTTCACACGCCTGCAATCCTGCGCGTGCTCGTCACTCTTCAAATCAGATTTGCAAAACGAGATTAAGAGGTGGGTCTTTAAATGTCAGTGCCTGGCTCCTCTTTCAAAGCCCTTCCACTGCAGGAGAGGCGTTTCTGGTTACTGTCTGTGAAAAGAACAACTCGCTCGATTAGTCGCCAGCACCCATCTCAAATATTGAGTCCAATATCAAGACCAATCACTCACCCCGGGTCAAAGACCTGCCGTTTAGCGCGCTGAGCTCAAGTTGCCCACCAGCAGAATTCAATATCTGCCGTTTAATTGGGTGTGATGAGATCAGATGCCCGGGGTGTATTGTATCGTTGAATCTAGGCCACCTCGGTCAATGAAAGTATTGACTCGAGGAGTGAAAGATGCGCACGTGCTTTTGGAGCATTAGACTGATATCAACAATGTGTCAGACATTTGAGGCCACGATGCAGTCCCTGACTCCACAGGGGGGTTTTAGGGTGACACGTCAGCAACTGATTGTTAGAAAATGCTCACATTTCATATTTAACGGGCTGGCGCAGCCTGAGTTGAGAGAGAGAGAGAGAGAGAGAGAGAGAGAGAGAGAGAGAGAGAGAGAGAGAGAGAGAGAGAGAGAGAGAGAGAGAGAGAGAGAGAGACACAGAGAGAGAGGCAAAGCTGCTCCTCTAAAGTCGATGAGTTTGTTGAGCGGGTTGATTGTCCTCTAATGCGACACACAGTTAGCCCTGGAAAATTTAAAAAGAGACTGCGCACACTTCACAATTATTTCGCATTCACGTCTGCAAAGTCTCTGTAGCTGATCGTTTTTGCAGCATTGACCCTGAACCAGGACCAGGAATGCAAATCTAAAGGGTCAAGGCTGCAGGCTGTAAGACCTTCAAATGAGATGGAAATGAACAGATGTAACAGGAATGAAATGATAAGACTGAGACGCATTCTGATGAAAACGCAAGATACACACAGTTAGTGTATGTGATGTGAATCATCGCAGATTGAAACTTGTGATGGCCCTCCTTGCGAGGACCCGCGGTCATCCTCCATCTGTGGCTCATTTGTTCGATGTCTTTTTTTTATCTTAATTAATCTCTTTCTACTGAGTGTGATCTTTCTAAAAAAAAAAAAAAAAAAAAAAAAACTGCAGCTGAAGCTCCAAAAAGTGCCTCTTCTGCTCAAGGCGGATGAGTATTGCAGTCATAATTTTATTTCTATTTATTTATTTATTTACATTTTTACTTATAGGCCTCTCTCTCTCCCTCTCTCTCTCTCTCTCTCTCTCTCTCTCTCTCTCTCTCTCTCTCTCTCTCTCTCTCTCTCTCTCTCTCTCTCTCTCTCTCTCTCTCTCTTTCTCTATTTAATTTTCTGTCTCTCACATGAACACACACACACACACACACACACAAACACACTCCTCTCTGTAGTCCCCGTTGTCGTGGAAACTGCAGATAGAGACCTCGGTGGTGTATCTCTCTCGTGCCTTTCGGGCTCTCTGAGACACTTATGAGCGAATCAACACAATTAGGTCAAGACCAGCAGCAGTGTGATGTCATACACACACATACTGGCTTAATATGAGAGTCAAACAGGTGGCAGCAATTGACCTAGTGTAATGGCACCGTTGATAAACGGTCAGAAACGCTCGGGTAACGGGAGCTTTATGTGGGGTTTATGAGGAACAGGGCATGTCCTTACGCACTCCGCGACAAGGAGACGGAGACAAGGCGCCATAATCATCAAGTGACTGGAGCGACAGATTATACAACCCATTAAAGACGGAGAGGGGGATCAGTAAGCGCGGATATGATGGATAAATCACAGTTGGACAGGTTACATATCACAGTTACATCACCAGAAGGAATAAGCGATCTGTTTATGAGGGGGAGAATGAGATGGATGGATGAAGGATGGAAGGATGGATGGAAGGAAGGATGGATAGATGGTAGGATGGATAGACCTAGTCAAATAGATAACATGGGGGGGTACATAGGTGGGAGACACGCGTCAGAGGTCGGGGTGGCACATAGAGGACGGGGGGCCGACGGCGACATTCAGCCGCCAGCCAAGCGGATGGGAGACTCGTGCAGCATAAGGTGTAAACAACCGTTAGAGCAAATAGATACGGTGGCAACAGGGAGCTTGTTTCTTGGCAACAAGCGAATGATCTATTGCTGCGTGCGTGCGTGCGTGTGTGTGTGTGTGTGTGTGTGTGTGCGTGCGTGCGCGCGCTCGTGTGTGTTTGTGGTGTATGTGTGCCAAGCAGCGCCAGTCCCTTTACATTTTGGACATCTACGAGTGCGTACTGATTCATGCGTTTTTACTTTCACACCAAACAGCGGAACATTGCACTGCAAATAAACGAGTTGTAAAACCGGGAGATTTGGCGTGGTGCAAGTGCGCGTGAAAGAGTGCAAGAGGTGTCCTACCTTGCAACTAAACTGGGTCAGCGCGGTCAGAACCATCGTGCCTTGGATGAGTCTTCTCTCCACACACACAAATACATATATATATTAAATAAGCCCTTTGCACAGCGCGTCCCTCAATGATGTCAAGAGCACCTCCGTCTTCTGTGCCTCTGACTGGCGTGCTCACCAAAAAGCTTTCTTGCAACTCTCGCAGCATCGCGATGTTTAGGCTGCGGATACCAGCCCCTCAGCTCTTCCCTACCACCCCACTACTAAAATGCGTCCCCCCCGCCTGCACACATACATAACGCACCACTTCACCTCCAACAGAAACACACTGACATTGTTGAAATCCCAGTTTCCTTAAAACGGTATATGACATTTAAAGGCTCCTTATTCAAATGCATATGACTCAGCAGCGCTATCATATCGCATCTCATGGCACAGCATGCTGTGCACTACAAGCACCCGAATTTACTTCATAGCCTCTACACCCTGCGAAAGGCTGCAGCAAAACAAATGCGAAAAAAACCCATTCCTCCTCCAGCGTGCTTTTTATTTCTTATTAGAGCAAATTTAAACAAGTCTTACCAACTGGCGATTTCGAGCTGATACAGCCCATTTTCGCAGCCGCATGTAGAATCTTTTCCGAGCGCAATCTATCAAATATCCTGCCTAATTTCCGTGTGTAAGAGACTCCGAGCGTACCTCACTGATCGAAAGCTTCTGGCACTCTTCTCATCTACGGAGGCTCCGCTGGGTTCCGGTGCTGTGCTCAGGCCGCCGGAGTGACGCCGAGGGCGGGGGGAAGTCTGGCCATCACTCGCTCTCCGCGTTTTCTGTGTCTTCTGTGTTTTTTGACTTGCTTCAAATCCATATATGTTTAAAAAAATGTGTGTGAAGCTTTGTTGTTTTTATTTTTTCTTTTCTTTTCTAGCAGGTTGAGATGAAAGTGTTTCTTGGATGGTGTTTTCTTCTACGTCACCAGTTGAAGGGTCGCGTCCTGCGGTTCAGCACCACAGCGGATGGACAGCGCTCTACCAGGCTGCAGCGTGGGTTTCTGTCCCGGCTTGGCAGCTGCAGAGTCTAAGGGGGGTTGGTGGTGGGGGGTTGGTGGCGGTGGTGATGGTGGTTGGGGTTTCCCCTCTCTGTCACTGCCGGTCAAGTCCTCACCACACACCGACACGGATCTCCGGTCTCCTGTGCGCTCCTCTGTGTGCTCACTTGCCGTCGCCCGGTCACACAGTAAAAGACTGGAGGGTGACACAGTGATACAAAAATCCCACGCTTATCTGCTTATATACAGCCCAGCGAGTTTCCTCCTCCTTGCACTGTTTTTTTTTTCTCTGCTAGGTGGAAGCGGAATGAGATGTGATTGGCTGGTGTCACCTTACATGCCAGCCAACATAGGGGGGAGAAGGGAGGGGTCTAGCGGCGAACAGCACAGTAGGAGCAAATTGTCAACTAAGGATTGCATTTCTCCTCATGTATATAACAGCTGACATAATGACAAATGAGGAACGTACTGCATATTTCAACAGGTCTAAAAAGGAAAAGAAGCAGACTTGATGACAGCCTGGAGCAAGTTACAGTGCTGAGAAATAATAACCCAGGATCAAAACCTACATGCGCGGAAGGTGAGACATCAATCCCCCCCCCCCATCCAATTATGGGCAGCAAATCCAATGTGAGGACTGGAGAGTGACAATTTTCACACAAAGTCGGACACGTTTCAGGACACCAGAACTCTATTTTATGTAGGCTACTCCCACGCTGTGTATTGGCCTCGCTGCGGGCTCAAACGACCTCAAAGTCCAAGCGTCCAAATATAGTCAAGTGTTACTATAAATAAGCTTGACATTCTTTGTTCATGCATGTTCAATCAGAGTTACCCATTATAGCACAACGCATCCGAAGAGGGCGAGGATACAATAAAGGAGAAAGGCTTATTGTAAGGCCTATTCTGGCCTATTTGTAAGCGACCCACTCTTGTCTCCAGGCAGGCCGGCGTTGAAACATCTTCACTCCGTCTCTCTTAACGCCCACCACGACTCTAAACATAGACCTGGAGAGCTGCTGACCCACGCGGCCGCTCCTCCACTGCGCCTATAATCTGTTGCCGGGGTTCCTTTTAATTTATTCCCAAACAGAATGATGCAATAACCCCTGTATGGGGTTCTTAGTGGGTGTATAAGATACTATGAACCATATTATTTACCTAAATTATGCTATACTCGTGGTTTTCAGGATGAATCTGATCCTGAGTGCCAGTGAGGTGAAATGAGTGGCACTATTTAAAGGAGAGAAAAAATGAGAGCATTTATGACCAAATGTTCCATCTGAGCCTCTGAGACACATACCAGTGTATTACATTAACCTAAATGGCTTGTAAGTCATAACATTTGCTCCAGGTATGTAGTTGCGTGGGGGAAATCTGGTGATAAAGGATGGCTGTTAGATGCAGACATATATATATATATATATATCTCAGTACTTGTTACAGAGGGGGAAAGGAATGACATCTGTCTCCGTGTTAGATCACCACAGTGATACAACCTGATAGCGTGTAAGCCGAAAGATCCCAATGGGGAGTTTGTATGTACGCTCCCACAGCAGCAAGCTGCAGTTATCTGTGTGTGTGTGTGTGTGTGTGTGTGTGTGTGTGTGTGTGTGCGTGCGTGCGTGCGTGTAAACGTGCACGGTGCAGACGGAGAGGAACAAAAGTAAAGTGAGAATGAAAAGCCATTTGCGCCACACGTGTTTTTCTATTGTGACTACAACTGTCAGTGCCTTTGTGAGAGCAATAGGGAATGAAAATTGCTCGCTTTAATCTCTCTAAAGGTGGATAAAAAACACAATGAACTGGGTGAGTATCTGCACAGTGTGTCATTTTGCTCATCACACATCCAGCACGTGGGAACAAATACATTAGTCACAGTTATTTGTGTTCTTGTAGGAGCTTCAGATGTTCTGTGCTTTTATAGAGGACTCATCTTTTGTAATTCTGTCTCTTCTGCAGCGCGCACTCAACTCTCATTTCATAACACCTCAAAGTTGCGGCAAATCCAGAGCTTATGTAGCCTGATCAGGCCTGTCCGTGCCACGAGGTACTTTGTCTGGTGCTCTAGCGCCACCGAACGGAGGGTTGTAGTACAGGCTGCTGCGGGAGCCACAGGAGTGCGGGTAGCCTGTTGCGCAGTACTTATGTATGTGTCTGCAGAGCTGAGACTACAGCGCTGTGCTGGCAACACATGAGATGCCATTATCAGGACCTCAGGCTGTAACAAGGTTAGGATGCATTACTGAGAACCACCATGTGTCCTGTTCTAAGAAAGCTGTAAAACAGCAGCTTGAAATGAAAGAAAGAAACAATGCATATGCTGAAAAATAATAACTACTATGTGCTGTTCACTCATATGTTTTAGAAAGCATATAAAATAGCTGAGCTGTGCTGTTTTGCATATAAATGAGTGTATCCAGTAATATTAGAATATGATATGATATCATACACACATGCATTATATGCATAAGCACATGGAAATACATGACTATATATGGCTAAATATACATTATCAGTCTGACATATATAATAAAATGTGAAAATGTAACATTAAAATGGCTTCTCTTCTGTTATTTGCAGTACTGTGCAACATTTTTTAGACATTTTAGATGTTTAGCTTCTTAACCATGATTCAACACTTTCAGAGAGGCGTCTGATTGGTCCCGAATGTATTCTGCAGCATGACAGCGACGCCAAACATACGGTCATAGTCATAAATAACTATCTTCTGCAACGAGAAGAACAAGGAGTCTTGCAGCAGATGGTTTGGCCCCCACAGAGCCCTGATCTCAACTTCATGGAGTCAGTGTGGGATTACATGAAGAGACAGAAGCAGCTGAGATGCTGAAATCCACAGAAGAAGAAGCGTGGCAACTTCTCCAAGATGCTGGAACAACCAAACTTCTGAGTACTTGGAAAATCTGTGTGCAAGTGTATTGAGGAGAACTGCTGCTGTTTTAAAGGCAAAGCTTTTCACACCAGGGACATTAGGTTTCTGCTTTTTACTGAACTTAGCAGTAAGTTAATTATTTGCATTATTTTTGAAAGTATCTTCACTTTACTTTTAGTGCTTAAGATTTTTGAACAGTACTGTATATTCTGGAAAAATGAGACATATTTATACATAATTGTTTAAATAGAAAGAAAGAAAAAAAGCAAGAGGTTTGCTTGAAGGCTGAGGATAAATGTCCAGTGCCTTGAGCTGCAGTGTCTGCAGAGGAGAAAACGTCTGGTTTTAAGAGAACTCAGACTGTTTACCTCCAACACCGCCGCCCCCAGCCAGACTGACCAAACTACAGATGAGCTCAGATAATCCTCTGAGCTAAGCCATCAACAGCACAAGCGGAGCAAGTGCCGGAGAATGTCAAAGAAAGTGTTTGGGTAGTGTAAAAATGACCTTTGACCCAAGCTGAGAAAACTGCTCCACAGAGCTCAGAACAACTTAGAGAACATCAGGCCAACAAGGTCAGAACAAAACAGTTTTTTGTGTTTTTTGTCTCATACATATTTATCATTTTTCCTTATTAAAAAACAACTATCTGTTTTTGCTTTCTGGCTTTCAGTGTTGAGACTGCAGAAAAAAGGGATCTTGAGGAAGATTCAGCATCTTGGTTTCTTGAAAGAAAATCTGAAGGTGGAAAACAGGACGAGATGGCGTTGGAGACACAGTAGAGAAGAACAGAGCGGACAGATGCTTTGACCCGGGCTTGGAAACGAGTCGAAAGCCACCATCTTCAGTGGCACGACGAGATGTCCTGTCCCCTCTGGGCTTTAAATGAGAGCCGGCATGGCCTGAAGGAGAAGCAGCAAAGTGGGGCGCATCAGCAGGAGAGCTGTGATGGACAGAATTATTCATCTGCAGCGGGAGATGGAAGAGTTTGGGAAACGAGTCAGAGAAGTTAACTCGACTGAAAAGAATCTCAGTTCCAACAGAGAAAAAGGAAGCAGCTAGATGAATACATGACCATTCCAAGAAAACACAGTTTGGTTGTAATAAGTACAGATGTGTGACAAATTAAAGGGAAAACCAATACAGGCCTGAATGCTTGACCTTTCTAATTAGGAATTGCAATCACACTATAACATGTAATGAAGAAGGCCATGAGATGTATTTGGCAAGCTTCCTTGTTATTTAAGTTTTGTCTCATGATGTGTGCTTTGCCCAATCCATAAAACAAGCATATGTACCATGTGTTAAGATCACCACCTAAACAAGCAGTATATGATATGAAATATGACGTCATGAAATCATACCTGTTCAAACATATTGGAGAACATATTGCATTTCCAAATGTAGGAATGAGATCATCTGATGAAAGAGACTTTGTGCCAAAAGACTCACTGTTCCTCATCTCCACCTCCTTCTAGCCCATAAATATAACTTTAAAGAGATAACACTTGGTCTTGCATCTCCTCTCAAGCTGCTGAGCATCACTCCACCATACAATCTATAAATGAGTCTTGACTGAGCGCTTGTAAAAGATGAGAGCAGGCCCATCATCTGAAACAAAAATGATGGCCTCCGGCCAGTTTAAACAAGTACAAGGAGAGTCAAAATCATGTCTAATAAACTCCAAACCCCAACAGATGTCCAAAATAATTACCACAATCTGTCATCCAAAGATAAAAATAGGTGATCTTTAAATATTTTGCATTATTAATGGACTGCTGTAGTAATGTCATCAAACCCAGCCGCCTCGAACCTCAATTAGCACTGCGGATATTGGATGAGCAGATCAAAGGACTGGAGAGTCATTTTACACTCATCCACTCATCTTGTATCACAGCTTAGAAAAATTACAGTTATTATAAACTGAAATCTCATTGGTTGAGACAATATCTGCATCACAAGTTGCTTTATCCAATATAAAAAGGTATTTAATTACAAATTATGGTCTGACATATGCTGTATTTGAAAATATGTGAGTAATGTAGGCTGGCAAGCTCTTTTAGAGAGGAGCCAAAGGAAATGTATCTATTTAAGCACTCTTGAATGAACATATTTGTTTTGAAATATTAGTGACTACTATGATGAATCTTGAAATAGGTTCAGGAAAAGTTGGACAATTTGGGGAAATATGCTTATTCACTTTAAGACTGATACCACTCTCATGAGCCAAATATGAAGCTATAGAGCCAACATGCTTAGCTTAGCATTAAGACTTGAAGCAGGGAGAGCAGGCTGGATCTCCCAAAAGTAAATTATTTTTTGTTACCAGAGTTACTTCTTGCTTGGCAACCTCTAACACTGTGAGGCAGCCCTAGCACCTGAATAACTGGCCCTTCCTAGAATGTAAGGCATTGTACTGAATGTTCACTGACCAGTATCAATGATAATTGCTAATGCTTTATCCATAAAAACACACTGAGTTGCACCTGCTATGTGTAAGCTGGCATGAACAAGTTGGTAAATTAGATCTATATTGAAATATCATCAGTAAATGAGCTCTCTACTGGATTACTGTGTTGTAAGTAATGAAAACGGTGGCAGAAAAAACACTATTCAGCTTATCTCCATGGTGCAACTGCTTTTATTTTAGTAATGAATAAATCACAACTTAGTCATAATTTACATTATAACAGGGCTTATACACAGCTGTGCAACAGTCTGCAGCCATAGGTGTAAATTAGAGGAGGTATGGGGAGGGTTGTATTCCCTTAATGATCAAAACCAGCTAGTTTGGCCAATAAGTGTTGATGGATTGTGGAGTAGGCTGCAACAACTGGTCTATTTGGGAGTATAATACAATTTTATTGGCTTTTCTGACATTCCTGGAACCTGAGAATCGTGTCCTGGGTATTACACATGAGCTCAATTTGCTGGAACAGTCAACTTAGGTGAAATAATTGTCTTGGATGGTATAAAGAGGTCCCTAAAAATGGGTCAGAAACAAATGAAATGAAAGTAAATGAAGCAGGTAGGTAGGTAACTAGGTGATATGTGCTTAAAACGTTTTTGGAAAAAACACATGAAGTGATGTTAATGTCCTGTTATTTTTCTTCTAGAGCCATTAAAAGCATGTTTTCTCCACCACTGTTTAAATTGCATCCAACAATAGAAGTTCAATGTCATTTGGCTTACACAGCACCACAAACTATAAAAAATTCCATCATAGGAACTGGGATGTTATCATGCTGAATAAACTCTATACAGTCATGGACATGACTATTTTGGTTTAAACATTTACTCAACAGCAAAATACTATTACTGAGTCACTGATGAAATGAAATGGATTGATTTGTTATACAGATGCAGAGCTGGAGAGGCATTTTTTTTAAACATCATAATTGCATAATAACATAAATCTGAGACCATCAATAAGAAGAAAAGTTAATGTGGGGGGACAGAAAATCCATCAGGCGGGTAGACGCTTAATGAAATCTAATCCAATTATTTTTAGGTGATGAAACCTAAATTAAGGCCAACCTTTCCATACTCAGTCATTTAAACTGACACTTTCTTTTTTACATAGAAAATGAGTCAATTTTGTATTTTGTTTAAAAGAAAACCTTAATAAAAACAATAAATACAACATGTGATTTCCTGTGCCTCATCTTTGATATCTTGATCTCCTTTTAGTGCCAAACCTACTTACTGATTTGTTTTTCTCATGTATTATCCCATCACTTAATGCTATTATTCTTATTAAATATCAAAAAATGTCTCTCTCTCTCTATTTTTATGAACTGATTAAATGTTTTGGGATAATGTATGATATGTTGTATCAATGGACCATCTTTACTTACATGGACCTTAATTAAGAGGAGTGGTGTAATAGTCAATTATGTAATATTCAGAAACAGATGATTGTTTCCATTGTCAGTTTGTCCCAATACAATATCATAGTATGAGTACTAATAAATCTGAGCTACACACTACTGGCTAAAGCTTAAAGCACTGTGTACACTTTGTATTGACCCACTACTCAAACTGTCTCAATCTGCATGTTTCCCCCCACAATTCTATAACAGTGAAATCTAATTGCTGAATGTGTCAGAGTAAATGCTTCAAACATTTGGTTGAATGTGTATTGTGTGATTACTGTCTCATATGTCATGTGACTTTGGAATCCTAACTTATTTCCTTTGATGCATCATCGTGGTGTTCTAGAATAAGACTCATAACTGAAGACAGTTCTGACATTCTGAACTTGTGGCATTTTGGTGTTTGCAGAGGAACAGGTAACATGCATTTGAGAGAGCTGCATTTCAACCAGAAATTGGACTGAACTCAACATGACATGACCATCTGTGTCTCTACAAACAAAGACAAACTATTTCTTTCATTGACGGTGAGTTGCAAGTCTTCTTTTTTTTCTCATGTAGCAAATTTCCTGAGGTCAAGTTAGACTGTGACTGTGAAAAGTTGTGAAATGTACCAATTATTTTCAGACTTTAATAAGTAGTCTTTTGGTTTTTTTTAAAATTCTATTAACAATATAATCTAGTTGAAATTCAGGGTTTCATTTACATGATGATATTTAACTTTAAGCCACTATTAAGGACAGACAGACAGGTTACCATTGAGGGATTTGGTCTGACTTTAAAATCCAGACGAAACTGTATTTCATAAGTATCTAATTAGCGTATTGTGAACTATTTCTGAGTGAAACTGGATAGACAGAAATTTGATTTAAATGTTGAAAAGTGGGTATGTTATAATAATAATAATTTGAGCTCTGTGCTACTAAAAGCTTAAGATTGATGTCATGATATTATTCAAAATTCAAAATTACTTTATTTATCCCCGAGGGGAAATTCAATTAGTCTGTTAGCTCTTCTATAAATGATTGAAGAATTAGACAGCCTGATGGCTGTAGGAGCGAAGGATCTTTTAAATCTCTCCGTCCTGCAACGGAGAGAGAGGAGCCGTCCACTGCTGTTTTTTTGGTCCATAAAGGTGTCGTGTAGCGGATGATCCGGGTATGTCAAGATGTATAGGTTGAAATAGGTTGAAATGAGTTGGTTGAAGCCTATGTGAGCACACATCATGTTTTGTTTTACAGGAGGAAAAAATGTTTGGATTTTGATATAAGAATACAAAGAAATTTATTTTTTTGGAATATATTGTTAACAATGCACCCAATATGACTGGTGATGGAATCTAAAAGGGTTAAAGGCATTTTTCATTTCATCTAGACTTTAATACATGATAGACTGTTTAAAGAGTTCATAACTTTTTTCAGATTTCTTTCACTTCTTCCTTTTCAGGTTTCATTGAGAAAACCAAAATCCACCCTGGCAAAGAACAGGCTGTGAATATCATGTGCCCACTACCTTGGTCTGCACTTTTCACTCATGAGAAACTTTTGGTTTGCTGAGAATTGTGGCAGAGGTAAGCCTTGAAACGGTACTTACGTAAATGGTTGGAGCAGGATTCCAAAAACACCACTGCTGTAAAGGTCCAGAAATGCAAGCTGTCAGCCATGAGGTTGGTTGTTCAGGGATTTTATAATTCCCAGTTTGAAAAAAATACTTTTTTAAACTATAGTAGCAGTTTATTTCATATCACAGTAGGTACATTTTTTTGGGGAGAGGGTTATTATGATTTGTACAAAAAGTAATGACCTGTAACCGGGCATTATGGTGTTATATAGCTACATTATGAGGCCATACATAACATTATACTCACCAAGCACTTTATTAGGAACACCTGTGCAGTCTCATACATAGCAATATTCAGTGGTGGAATAAAAATACTCAGGTCCTTTACTTAAGTGAAAGTACCAATACAGCAATGTAACAATACTCCATTATAAGAAAATGTCCTGCTTGAACAATACTACTGGAGTAACAATACATAAGTATTATGATCTTGATGTAGTTAAAGTATTGCTGTAAAGTTCATAAAAATTGTGAGGGTGATATAGTAAAACAGTAGTAAAACTACATTTGTGATGTGAGCATAAATGTAATTAAAGTACATAAGTATTATGAGCTTGATGTAGTTAAAGTATTATAATAAAGGTACATAAGTATTATAGTGATGTAGTATGCAGTATTACAGTAAAAGTACTGCAGTATTATGAGTGATGTAGTATGCAGTATTACAGCAAAAGTACTGCAGTATTATGAGCGATGTAGTATGCAGTATTACAGTAAAAGTACTGCAGTATTATGAGGGATGTAGTATGCAGTATTACAGTAAAAGTACTGCAGTATTATGAGCGATGTAGTATGCAGTATTACAGTGAAAGTACTGCAGTATTATGAGCGATGTAGTATGCAGTATTACAGTGAAAGTACTGCAGTATTATGAGCGATGTAGTATGCAGTATTACAGTAAAAGTACTGCAGTATTATGAGCGATGTAGTATGCAGTATTACAGTAAAAGTACTGCAGTATTATGAGCGATGTAGTATGCAGCATTACAGTAAAAGTACTGCAGTATTATGAGCGATGTAGTATGCAGCATTACAGTAAAAGTACTGCAGTATCATGAGCGATGTAGTATGCAGTATTACAGTAAAAGTACTGCAGTATTATGAGCGATGTAGTATGCAGTATTACAGTAAAAGTACTGCAGTATTATGAGTGATGTAGTATGCCAGTAAAAGTACTGCAGTATTATGAGTGATGCAGTATGCCAGTAAAAGTACTGCAGTATTATGAGTGATGTAGTATGCCAGTAAAAGTACTGCAGTATTATGAGTGATGCAGTATGCCAGCAAAAGTACTGCAGTATTATGAGATGTAGTATGCAGTATTACAGTAAAAGTACTGCAGTATTATGAGCGATGTAGTATGCAGTATTACAGTGAAAGTACTGCAGTATTATGAGGGATGTAGTATGCAGTATTACAGTAAAAGTACTGCAGTATTATGAGTGATGTAGTATGCAGTATTACAGTAAAAGTACTGCAGTATTATGAGTGATGTAGTATGTAGTATTACAGTAAAAGTAGTGGTTTGGTCCCTCTGACTGATATATTATTATATATGACATCATTACATTATTAATAGTGAAGCATCAGTGTTAGAGCAGCATGTTACTGTTGGAGCTGCTGGAGGTGGAGCTAGTTTACACTACTTTATATACAGTTAGTTAGTTCAGTCTAGTGGTTCTCAAACGGGGGTCGAGTCCCTCCAAAGGGTCACGAGATAAACAAGAAGAAGAAGAAGAAAAAACAAAGTTGTAATACACAAATGTGTTTTCAGTTTTTGAACTTTTCTATTTTATTTTTGGTGAAATGTTGTATACTTTGATTTCATGATATGTTCAAATCAAATGTATCATCTTTTCACACGTTATTTTCATTTTTGTAAACACTGTAACCCTAATATTACTTTTTTAATCTATATAGGCAGCCTTTTATCTATATTTGATACTTTTTTTTTTTAAATTCAAGTTTGTAAATGTTTTTTGTTGTGTGTGTTTATGATTTTTGGGAATTTATTATTACAAAATGTCATCATTATATCAAAGTTTGTATTTAAACTGTAAAATATCATGCCTCCATTACATATCTTTATTAAGTGTTTTTACACCCTAATATCAGCAAAGCCTCAAAAATCCAATATCAGTTGTGCCCAGTTTGAACACTCTTATTTCTACTTTTTGGATCGACTTTTAATTTCAGAATTCATGCTGATCAATCTTCCAGCTGTTGTGGTTTCCACTGCAGTGGAAATTCCTAGTAATAATAATAATTAGTGTTTTTCCCAAAATGCCAAACTATTACTTCAAACATCCTGGGATTAGAATTCCATTAAAAAAAAACAACTTGATCCAAAGACTGCTTTATTGGTTTTAAACAGGGATTCAATAAACTGTCAAAGTGAGAACAAGATTAATTTACATTCAAGTGGTTAAATCCTTTGGTTGGAGCCCATTTTCCTTCATCACAGAGTTTTGATGCAAGACTTTCACTTTCAGACTTGTTTCTGCCTTATGACACCAAGAAACTACTACTAACAACATCCTTCCCTCTCTTAACAAGATGTTCTGCTACTGAAAAGGTAACCCTGGTTCAAGATGCTGCAGTGGCACACATCTCCCCGACTGAAGTGCTCATGAGTTACTGAATCCCTGCCCACTCCTCCTCCTATAACCCTGACCTCTGACCTCCCTGATGTTGCAAGTGGATTGAGATCAATAGGACTCTTACATCAGAACTTTAAGTGCCAGCAGTGCAGTGAGGAGGCTACTGAGCAACACTGCTGAGCCACGGACTCCCTCAGCACCATTCCTATCATTGGTCAAGGTTGTGGAATCTAAATTTGGTGAGGTTTGCCCCTTGCAGTGCCTCAGGTCTGCGCCCACGCATGCAGCATAACCCATGGCATGGGCGACGTAGTTCTGCTCGTTAACGCCCTGGAACAGGTGGGCCATGGGTCCACGGGCGAGCACTGCCACATCCTCTCCGCTGTGGGTGGCCGACTCTGTGGGCACCGCAGCGAACTGGACGTAGTCTTTAGTTTCTGGAAAGAAGATATAGATACATACATTTTTGTACACTCACCATACATTACAACTGCATTTTAAAGCTGCTATAATCCCTATTTTTATATTTTATATAACAGATCAAATTAATGCATGTGAAAGCAGTCGCTCATAGTGAGGAATCCATAGTTCCCATAGACTTTGGTTATTTCAGCCCCCAACTTTACTGCTGTGGTTCACTCTCACCACTCAATATTGGATTTAATTGTCAGGTGGCCAGAAACACAACTCTAAAGTAATGCTAATGTCTGCTGGATGTGTAAATAAGCTTAAAAAGGTGATATGTCATTATTACACTGCCCCCAAGTGGCTAAAAAAATCAATGACTGCATATTTATTGTTAATGCTAATGAGCTGAAATTTTAATTATCCATGTGGGGTTGAGGATGAAGAGGAGCAGTTTTAATACACTGCTCAGAGTTCACATGTATTACTTGAACAACAAACCTCCAATCTACTGATATTTGTTTATTTACTTATTATCCATGGATGTAATTTTCTTTCCTGGTTTATATAGACATTGATGCAAATTAAATAAATGCATTTAAAAAGTCAGAGAAAGGGAGAGCACACATGATTGTACTATAAGTATAACTATTAAAAACACTTAAAATAAACTAATAATGAGGCTGAAGCATGATGTTTGTGGTTTGAGGAGTGTTGTAACTGGTGAGCACTGAGCGTGTCTTACTGGTGTCCACATCACGGATGTCAGGGCGCTTGCCGTTGGTGAGTTTGTGTCCAGGTCCGTTTCCGTACATAAGGGTGGTGTAAGGCAACATGTCTCTACCCCACAGCGGAGATTTACCTGGAACATACAGAAAAACCAACTACATTATCTTTGATTTATCTTTCTCGTTTTTTCTATTTCTCCTCTCTGCCTCAAAGTACTTAACACAAGCACACACACACACACACAGAAAGGGTTTGCATCCCTAGGGTGCTGTAGGAGGTCTGGAGTTTGTTGTGTATCTCAGTGTTTCTCTCCAGATGAGCCATTAGCCTGGCGAGTCTCCCCGTTGATGAAGAGCTCAGAGTTTCACAAGCACATTAATCACTGCTGCACCACTGGGAGGAGGAGGAGGAGGAGGAGGAGGAGGAGGAGGAGGAGGAGGAGGAGGAGGAGGAGGAGGAGGAGGAGGAGGAGGAGGAGGAAGAGGAATACGAAGAGGTAGAGGAAGAGGAGGAGGGTAAATTAAGGATAGGGCTGGGTGGGGTGGGAGCAGCCCAACATTACACAAGTATTCAATCAATAGAAGGATTATGATATATTTGTGGGCTAAATGTGATTTTTTTTCCATGCCTAAAAAAATAAGGAATATGACTGTGTTTATTAGGACTGTATTGAGGGCAGAGTGGAAAAGTTTTTTATTTTGTTTTTTAAATCTAGGAAAATAAGCAGTTCCCAATGGAAAAGTTGCCCACCTCACTATAAAATCAGTTTGAAGAAACACATTTTTCTCCATTTCCTTTTAGTTTAAAATTTAAAATTTGTTTTAAGATTTTTTTTTCCATCCCCAATACAACGGAGGCAGATACATTTTTTATGTATGGAAACATGAATTATAATGATACTGTAGCTATTGTGCGCAATTTCCCATCCAGCTCATCCCATCCCATCCAGCACTGTAAGGAGACATGCTGTACTACTGTTCTACTAGACTGCTGTAGTGCACTTATTGAGACTTCAACCCTATGAAGCCTTCAAACATTGATACAAGCCATTTCCCTCCATTTTTCCAACAAGCCCATTAATGTAGAATACAAAGAACAATGGTTCTAGGACTATCCCCTGAGGGACCACACAAGTTCTGGACTAGAGAGCATTCCATTAACCTTTTGAAGTTTCCCCGTAAGATAGAGTTGAACCCATGATAATATCTTTTGTCTGTTTGAATGTGGTAGGTTCATCACATGTGTTAAACCTCCAGGCAAAAGGAGAGCGAACGGTGATGGAGAGGAGACAAAGGGTTGAATGAAACAGAGGGAAGGAGTAGGTAAAGTCGATAAAGAGATGCTCCAAAGGGAGATTAACGAAAGACAGAGAGACTTAATGAAAGACTGATAGATCGAGGAGAACTTGGAGAGAATAATGTCGATGGCTAAAGACAAGTAGAAAGTAGAGAGACGGGGAGAGAGAGCGAGGGACTGATATATATATATAGGAAGGCAAGGGAGAGAAAGGCTGCCGGCTGTATGTGTTTACCCGGGCTGTAATTGCAGGGGAGAGAAAGGAGAGGAAATGTCAAGCTGCTGGTGGCAGAGGTGCACTGAAGCTGAGAGGAAGCAGGCAATGCTCAGAGAGGCATCACAAACACAAAAACACACACAGCAAATACAAAATGCTGCCTTAGGTGTCTATTGTCATGGGGTATAAACACATCGGTGAGGGGTTGGGAGGTGTAGAGCAAAGGCTGGATGGAAGAAAGGTGGAAGATTTCTCCTCTCTCCAATAGTGGCAAATTAACCCTTACTATTAGCTTTGTACATTAAAAAAGAAAAGAAAAAGATAAGTACCTGCATGACAGTTTAACAAAATTTTACAGAAAGTCAGTTTATAACTACCGAGAATGCTCTGCCCTCGGAATGGGTATCCATTGAAGGTAAAAGGGTGGGAGTGGTCAGCCATTACTACGGTGAGAGTTTCCTCCTCTTTGGTGAGTTCCAGGCCCTTGGCAATGGCGTAGTCGAAAGCAACCGCCTCGTGGAGCGCCATGTACGCACGGCCGTCATGGTGAGCCTGGTCAATACGGCCACCTGAGCACAGAGAGAGTGAGGTTTTAAATAGGAAAGATGATCAAGACATTAGATCCTGGTTCATTTTTGATCATTAAAGTGATGGAGAGGACTGTTGATTCTTTTCCTTGAAAATGAATAAAAGTTTATTTAAACTGACGTCCAATTTTCTCATTTGTACTTATTCAACTAGGCAGATTTCAATGAGTTAAAACATTTATAAAGATGACAGAGAAAAAAAGACCATCATGTGATTCGTGTGTTGTATGTGATGCGCAGTAAAAGGAGCAGAGCTGTATGTGATTTGAAATGTGAGGCTTGGACTTCATGGACTAAAATGAATAGTTAAGAATGATTTGGATTTGACTCGAAGTGACTTTAGACATGACTTGTAATTTTCTTAAATGACTTGAAACTTGATGGGTAATTGTCCCGGACGATTTTGGACTTAACTCTTACTTTTCTCACATGATTTGACACTTAAATTAGACTTATCAATATCAGATTTGACTCTGGAGTCTGACTTGTCTTGAATGACTTAAGACTTAAGCAGAACATGTCTCTATTATGACTTCAGACTTGCCCAAAATACTTAAAAAGAGCTCTCGTAGGTAATATATATAGTGAACTGAAATCTATATGAGCTATCTTGCATTTATACGTATTCATATGCATATACACAGTAAATGTGACATGCCTTTACATTGTTAGAGTTAAGCACACAACTTATTTCACATACAAGTGAAAATAATAAATAAAATAACTGGAATAAAACGTAATTTGGGAGAGGGTACACACTTTCTCCAGCAGTGAATCAAAGTTTAATTTTGGAGCATCTTCTTGTTGGGAGATCAAGCTCTTCTTTTTTAAAGTCGAGCCTATTTTTCCTGATCCTGTCCCCTCCGCTAGCCGTATTGGAAAGTGAAGTAGACTCCGGTTAATACGTTGTGGTCACGGTGAGCTGTCAGTGATGGGGTGCGCCATATGCCTGCTTCTATTTATACATTTGCCTGTTATTTTAAAGCCGTTGTGAAGACACTCAGTAGCACCATGGAGTCCCCAGGCGGGTGCCTCAGATTAAAGAAGAGATGGATGAGGAGGCCGGTGAGCCAGCCGTGTGGAACAGAAACACGTCAGCCAGCCACTATCCGCTAGCACACACTGCGGCAAACTCATTGAGCTGTATGCAGAATCAATGTCAAGCCACTGTATCTACTGCAGGTACACATTGTTCTCTAACACCATGTATTGTGGAGGTTGTCGCTACGGTGGATACCTGGAGGAGCACATCAAACTAACTCGATATCAGTGCTGAAGTTACTGTTATATAAATGCAAACGAATCAATATTTGAGAAAACAACATCAATTATCACTATGTTGTTGTTTAATTGTCACCAGGACTCCCTTTGTCATTATTACAGGATCAATAATTCAATTGATCCACCTGGACCAACCACATGCTTTTCTCTATTTTTAGCAGAAGCTTCACCTCTCTGGGGCTTCCATTATACAACCTTTGATTAACAGATTAAGAGATGGGGAGTGTGTGGAAGGTGGATGAAGCTCTTGTCCTCACCCTCCACTAAAAGGAAGAAGCCTTTAGGGTTTTTCTGGAGGATGCGGATGGCTTTTTCTGTTGTCTCGACGATGGACGGGTCCATTTTTGGGTCCCTCTCTGTTTCAAAGCGCAGATCACCAGGTTCAAACAGAGCTGAGGGAAAAAGAGAAGAAGACCGAATTAAACCATGCGATGGTTTTGTGTAAAAATACAGTATGTTCAGCCAGTGGGGCCGCAGCAGAGAAATCCTATCCTCCTCCTCTTCCCTCTATTTTCAGCTCACAGGAAGTGAATAATCACAATGTGAGGGCAGAAACCAGAGTTTCTAAATCATCAAAGTGAGCGAACAGCCTAGAAAAAGGATGATGGGTCAATATCCTCCCCATCACGCAGCATGAAAAAGATACTGAGTTCACTGACATCACCCTGCATCCATTCAGGGTACTGAAGTGCTTCAAACATTATTGAAATCAAAAGATACAGATGGTGACGAAATAAATGGAAAAACCAACAATATGGTGTCTAAAGGTGTTGTTCCACCATCCAAAACTGCTTCAATACTCCTCTAAAATCTTCGTTATTTATCTCATATCTCATTTAATTTGATTTTTCCTTTCATTTCTCACCCGTCTGTTATATTTTACTGTGACTTGTAGCTGCTGAACTCCAATGTTCCCTGTTGCAGCCTGATTTTTTGGATAAGGAATACAGATTGGCCTGTGACATGCAATCAAATGTAATGGAGACAGGAAACTGAAATGACTCCGGGCATACTTTTCTATCCTTTTTCCCTTCCCAACTCTTATCATATTCGTTTAAAGCTGCACGGCACTAATCAATATTTCATATTAACAGTGGATCAGATATCTACGTGTGATGTGAAAGAGGTCACACACCCACAGAGAATATATGCAGCAGTTCCTCTCAGCTCTGCAGAGCTTCTTTTCAGGTCATTATTCAGTTTTTGGTTTTTGTTGTCGTTTTTTTACAGCGAGCAGATTTTCTCTTTTGGTGCGGTCTTACTGGTCACATTAATCTTGTTTCCAGTGAAAAAGCTCTGATAAACCAACTGAACGCAACCTGCAGACAGACAACATTAGTGTCTATAGTTGGTGAGAATTTGATTAGCATTCAGCAGCTAGCTAGTCTGATATTTCCCTTCACAGTTGGTGGAGCCCAAAACAGAGCTAAAGGGAAAGTTAATATTAACTTTAATATTAACACAACTCCAAATGAATGTTAAAGTTGCTTCACATCTGCTGGAAGTGTAACAAGGCAGCTATTTGCTAACGCAGCTTTATAAGCTTGTGAGATAATGATACTGCTAATGCTAATCATAAAATAATGCAGTTTTAGATAATGATTCAAAACATATCTGCTTAAGTAAGACCATATTTGTATCAGATACCAGATAAATATATGGAGTGGACAGTTCTTATAACAGGTTACAACAGGTGTTGTTAACGTAATTACGTTAGCTCTAGGGTTCTGCTGCCATGCTAGCTCATTGGCGTGGCTCACTGTAATGGTGCTGTATGTTATTACTTGTGGTTTCTCTGCTATATAGTGAACACAGTGGAGGCAAAGAGTGGCAGAGGAAATGCCCTGAAGAGTAGGACACAGCAGGATGGTATTACTGGAGAGTATATAGTCAATTTATCTGGAGAGTTGTTTCACAAGTTAGCCTAAAGTAAAAGAAATTGTTCAACATTTTGGGTAAAGAACTTGATTCACTTTTTTGCTGAGAGTTGAATGAGAAGTTGTTTACCTATCCATTAAATTTGACACTACAATAATGAACTTGACTGTAAATACATTTGATTGCAGCAATTGTCCTTACACTGTATTAACGATACAATGAACACATTATTTCAAATTAGAAGTGGATACTGCTCAAAAATGAATTCATACATTGAAGGTTACAGCCTACACACCTCACTATACTATCAATACAATAATCACAATAACATGAACATTACAGCTGAACATTGACATCATCGTTTCCCGATATAGTAAACCAACCTGACCAAAGATTAGATAGAAAAATTACACCAGGAATGTTTTTACACCTTGAAAACATAATGTAGGTCAGATACAGTAGTTTCAAATAAAGATGAGACATGTATTCTAGATTCACATGAGTTATAAAAGATGAAAAGAGTAAGCTGGAGAATGAACCAAGGACACCAAAAAAGATTATTTATGGTATGTGATGGGAATGCTGATCTACTGACAAACATGAGAGGGGAAAATGGAAGTATAAAAAAAAAAACCTCACCCATGAGGTAGTCCGTGTTTTCAGGGTCAACAGCGTCAAAATCAGTTTGATTCCATACATAGCGGGCTACCTGTGTGACATACAGAACAACAACATTCACACACTGAGTAGGAGGAAGATAGTAAAAGTCTTTGTGCTTGTTGTGAGTCACTGAACATGCTTTTCTGTGCTGCATGAGTCACGTTCTGTCCTATACTGTTTGTTTACAAGCTGGGAATTAAAGTGTAGCATTTAAAAAAATTGTATCTGTATTACGTTCTTGTCAAATTATACACTTATATCAAAATTACACAGGTAAGTTTACACTATATAAGCAATTGCCACTGTTTCAGGTTACTGTATTGGTATATTATATCTGTGCCTAAAATGTCTATAAAGTCTGTTAATATTAAAGAATGCTAAAGCATAAAATGTTATTAGGGACAGCTCATTTTATCAAGAGTTTGCATGTAAAGACAGTGACTTTTCTAACATTTTGCACATGTAATCAAGTAACCATTTGTCATTTCCAGGAAGCAATAATGTACTTCACTCAGCACCTCCTTATCTGTTGTAAATGTCATCAGTTAGTGTCATAAAGTCATAAAACAAACCCTCATAAACACATTAACAAATAATCATTCATTTGAACTGTTTGGTAGTTGTCTCTACACATTAAAAACGACTGCAGATGTGTAGTTTGCTTCTGAAAAGGATCAACCGCACAACAACAAATCAATAACCACTGACACCTCAGTGTGCTGTTACATCTCTATCTGAGAGGGCCATAGTGAGCAGAAAAGTGAAACGTTTAAACAGCAGAGCTCTTACTCTGTATGTAGTTAGTCTTTAAAGGAGAGTCGTGACATAATCATGAACACGTTAATATAATAATATAATCATCTGTAATCACTAAACAATAAAGTACTTTCCAAGGTCAGACTGTCTTTAATAGAAGGAACACAACAGAATTCCAAGGACTCTGTAATTTTATATGTTGTAATACAAAAAATCAAGAAAATGAAATTCTTTTTTTTTCATTCAAGCTACCAAGTTAAAAAAAAACATGTGTCCAACAATTGATATACTGATAAATTGCCGCTGACTGTTCCCTGGGAGGACGCCTCCGAGAGGAAGAGGGTCAATTATGTGGACCTGGTTTGTGAGTACCAGAAGGATGGTGGGCACAATGCATCCCTACTGAGGTGGGCTGCAGAGGCTGTGCTGGCCAGTCTTTCTATAGGAACCTCAAGCTCCTTAGCAGCTACATAGGCTACATGGTAAAAAAAAAACAGTAAAATCACCACTGAGGCTGCATAAAGGGTTGAGGGCATCAAGATGGCTATGGATCAAGAGTGGGGTCTATGGGCTACATACTAGGGCCTGATCAACCCTGGCTGTGTCGCCTTGGTGAGGATGTATTATTGTGGAAAGACCCAAAACACCTCATGACCCCGGGTTACATTACTGATAATGTGTCCAACTGCATTGTAAGATATATGTAATAACCAATAGCAAATACTTTTGGTTCAGGGAATGTGACGCTGGCCTAATTACTTTTACAGTCAGCATAATGAAGAAATGTTAATGAAGTTGGAAAAACGTTCAATCTTCAAGTATAATTTCCATTCATACCACTACATAGCCTAAAACATTACAAAAACTTGTTATAGTTATGTTTTGACACTGGCAGCACTTGTTTGAGATTAGGGAAATAACTTGTTCTTGGTTCAATATAAAAAAAAATTCAGAAGTAGCTTGAAGCGTGACACAAACAATTCAGTGATATATAAACATAATTTTCTAGGAGACTGGGTGGTTCAAACTGTGTTCCATCCTATACTCCACTGATCAAGGGAGGGAGAGGCTGAATAAAGTCCTCTGTTTCTCATGGTAGCTGTGTTTGTTTTCCGTTGTATTAGTCACAATTACATTAAAAAGCACTTGGTTGGGTTCTGATTTCACACCCGGCTGCCTTCCATTATTTGCAGGCTTCTTTTGGTCTGAGATTCCTCCCTGAAGCTGTTGCTATAAATCAGACAGCTGTCTAGGTCACTGAGCCTGGTTGAACAGGAGTGTTACCTTTCCCACTTTCATCCTCTGCCATTCGTTGATGAGGTTGCGCCCGTCTTGTCTTTTGCCCCTAGAGGCATAGTCCAAGGGGTATTCTGGGTCCTTGGTGCCCTTTGGGGTCATGTACTTTCTACCCCCACCAATGATCACCTGGAAACACACACATAGACACAAACACACACAGACATTTTAACAGAATATAATTCAAAAAGCATTAAACATTAGAACAATATGGGGGATGGAGAAGCTTACATCTATGTCGGTGTTTTTGAGGAGCTGAGAGGAGATGTCGGTGCAGCCGTCCATCTTGGCGCCAGCAGGCAAGTCGGCGTCGCTGTACCACTTCCTGCTGGCACTGTGGGCGTAGGTGGTTGCTGGGGTGGCATGTTGCACCCGTGTGGTTGTGACAATGCCGACAGACTTGCCTGAAAGATACACAGTTTTCAAGTTTAATGTACAGAAGATGTAATGTAGGCTTAAGTTAAAAGTCTGAGCAGCTGGCCAGGCGATGGTTGGGCCATTAATCAACAACTTTCTAAACCCCCTGTAGATACTGTATATGATAATGATGTTGTGGTATGAGTTAGTAAATAGACTTGTTGTCCTTTTAATCACCTTGAGGCCTTTAAATTCCTTTTTAAAGCCAGCAAACATTTGTCCCATGGGTTTCTCATTTTCCTGCAAATATACAGTGTGTAATGTGTCTGCCATATCCTGGTGGCAGCAACATTACATCAGTTTCACATTATACATATATTTGCTATCTTAAGAAACCCAGGGATGTTATCAAGAATGTAGGATAAAGACATGAGTTTGAACAATGCTTGAGAATGAATAATGGACTCACTGGTGTGTCATCAGTACAGATGAAGAGCTTAAATTGCTGTTTTTTGGCTTGTGACCCTTTATAGCAATGTTTATGTGTAACCTCTATTCACAGGTTGCATAGGTTTTTGAGCTGTGAGCAGTTCAACAAAGGAGAGACATTTCATTTTAATAGTTTTTAGTCTCCGAAGAAGTAAAATTCTCAATTTATTCATAATTTTAAAAAGCAAAGATTTAAGAAAAGTCATAATTTTGCGAAGCAGAAACATTTTTCTTCTTCTTTTAAATCGAATTATTCATCTTGCAAAACCTCATATTTACCCTGTGATCTCTCAGTGGGTGCCCAGATTAGTAACACATTGTTTAAATGTTCCTTTACACCAAAATAAAAGGGTTGTCTGAACTCCTTTAAGCACTTTTATACAAGAAAAATTTCTAAAATGTGGTTTTAAGGAAGTATATAAAGGTTGTCCTCTGATTAAAGATGAAAAAAGCTAATTGTGTACGTCAGCCTGAAGTGCTTTGCTGGGGTCAGGGCCATGAAACTGTGTGTGTTATGAGATATTTATGGCTGTTGATAACACGGGAACATGATAAGAGTCAAGGTGCTTCCCTGTGCAGCACATTATCCTGCAGAGTAACCTGTGGCCTGCAGGCTGCTGTTCCTCTGGGCTCCCCGGTGGCCCGGTAATACCACTCTGACAGGGCACTGCGGCTCACAGCAGAGCACTCAGCTGTAAAATCGGGTTGTGCTGAGGCTGTATAAGACCTGAGGGATTTTCTTTTGTCAGGAGCCAGAACTAAAGTATGACACGGCAGGGCTGTGTCAGGTATCTGCCTCCTCTTTGACAAAGAGACACAAAATCCAATTTGTTGCTTCAAACACGGCACCGCCTGAAGACACCCTGCATTATAATTCCTTCAGGATTGCAAGTCATGCCGGTATTAGTAGCTATATGTTTTCATGAGTTTACATTTGCAGAAAATCACCACTTTTGTTGGTCTAACAGCTGTTGCATTAGTTCATCTTTTTAACTGTATTTTTGAGGTTTGGCATTTAGCATAATGGGGCAACTGGACAAACAATGAATTAATGGATTAGTTTTCTCCCTGGAGTCTGGGTAAAATATTGATCACAGTGACTGTTCCAACAACCCAGAGTCACCTTTAAATCATCAATTTAAGCAACCTTTTATTAAAACCTCCCACGCCGGGTTTTTATAAGCAGTATGTAAACAATTCACACTCTATAATTGTTGTTGTAGAAGATGTATGGTCATTTATTTGTGCTTATCAGTTGAAGTGTCAGAGAAAGTGTAAGTAAGTGCTGGAGCATGATGATGATGTGTGATTTCAAACAGTTTACTCTATTCTATTACGTGGTCCTGTGATGGTCTTACCTGCATCTTTGGCCCACTTCAGTATGGACGTGACCTCGTTGCCCTTCTGAGTCTTGCAGGCACCGTTGCGAGCTGCTGCGCTGACTCCGACGGTGTTCAGGTTGGTTTTCACTCCACACAGATAAGCAGTAGCTGTGGCTGCACTGTCTGGAATCTGGAAGTCTACACTGTAGGTCTGCACAACACACACACACACACACACACACACACACACACACACACACACACACACACACACACACACACACACACACACACACACACACACACACACACACACACACACACACACACACACACAGAAAGAACGTTTAATAAATTATACAGTTGGACAAAATGTGCTTAAACTTTAATGAACACTGGGTGGAAAAAATGTAAAGAGCAGCAGTACAGAAGAAGTGAAGATTTTTTTTAAAGGGTTGAACTGCATGGTGGGGGGGGGGCTAGCCATGGTTAGCTCACCAGCTAGCTCATCTGATAGCCTATAGCTGGGTTTAGCTGTCTTATTTCTGAGGAAGAGATGTGAAATTATACTATCTGAACAAACCAGAGTGAACTTATCACAGACTGGATAGTAATATAAAGACTATAATACATAATACAGACTATAATAACTACACAGACTGCACACTGGTTTGAGGTTCTATTTTGTAATTGAGCCAAATGTTGTTGTTTTCACAAAAATGATACTTTTTTTGTGGCATAATATATAGTTAGCTACACACATTCAGAGCACTTTATGCTAAGACAAATCCCACATGTATACTTACATATGGGTCAATGACATGACTATGACATTTTCAGTCTAACTGCATTTTTTTCAGTTAGAAAAAGGTTTAAATTGATTTAAAAAAATACCATATATATGTAGTACCTTTCCTTTATATGTAATCACTTTAAGTTTTCAAAAAAAACAAGTTATTAGTAATTTTTCTGTTATTTAAAGTGACAAAATATCATGTGGTGCGACCAATAATACCAATAACTGTATTAAATTCAGAGTAAAATATCACTTTTAATATTAATCACTGATACAGTATGCTTAACTGAATTGTATTTTTAAATTTTTTCAATCATTTTTAAGCAATTTACAGGAAAAATAAGTCTTACATACATTTCAGAAGGCAACTGTGACATTATAGAACATAAATATGAGATTATTATTTACAAAAACTTAAAGGACATGCAAATAATTAGTTTCGAAACACTTAAATTCATTTATTTTAAGATAGATCATGGTCGCACCACATGACTTTTTTAAGGTCAGTTCTAATTCATCGAGATGGGAAAACACATAAAACACCTAATTTACTATTTTCATATGTATTTATGTGTACTCAACCTTTCTTAATGTTTGAATTACTGCAATAGATATTCCCATATTTATTATTTTTAAATAAATCCTTATACGTCATTGACCCATATATGTGCAATTTGAGGAAGACCCAAAACTTAAGTTATCCAAGCAGATTTTTATATGAGTTACATGAAGTTACACCTCTCATACAGCAGATGCATAACAACCTGACTGATCACATTCATATTCAACTGGCGCTATAAAGATGTAAACCCCTCTAAGACAAAATTGTAATTTTTGGCTACATAAATAAAAAAAAATCCTTCACTATATGAGTTGTAGTAAGTCGTTGGCAGAGCAAACATGCAAAAGGGTGTTTTCTTGGATTATTGTAATGGATGAATGCATCAGCAAGGCATTTACATGGTTTTGTTTGTGCATTCATGCAAGCATATGTAAATCTGTTCATTAATTTAGCTGACTGTGTATGTGGTTGTGTGTGTGCGTGTGTGTGTGGTTGTGTGTGTGCGTGTGTGTGTGTGTGCGTGCGTACCTTAGCCAAGCCCACATGGGGGAAGGTGTCCATGGTCATCACCGTCTCTTCTCCTGTCTTGTTCTGCAGCTGTCCCTTGAGGATACGAGCTGCTGTGTAGGTTGTGATTCCCATACCTAATGCACAGACATTGCACAATTTCCTCGGTTATAATTGAAATCTCTCTATGTATTGTGTTCCTGCTGTAAAGATCAAAGTCTTTATTTTTTGTTCATTTGCTGTACACAGCCACGTCTTGTTTTCTTTGTTTGTGTTGGTGAAACTGAGACAGGAAACAGGGGAGAGAAGTGCCAAAATTATTCTAAAAAAGTGGGTCAGACTGTAACTCCTGATTCTGCTCCTCTCACCAATTCAGCCAGGAAAGACTGTACAGTGTTATTACTGTGAGGAAATGATCGTGCTGTGAAACCTACCATCTCCAAGGAAGAAGAGGATGTTCTTGGCCACATTGGTGTTCAGCTTCCTTTCCAACGCTGATTGTAAAGTCTTCTTGGCCTGTGACCTCCAGAACTCTGGATTCTCCTCCTCAACTGCACTCAAACACACAGATCAGACAGAAATATTTGTAACACCGGTATAAAATTATTATAGTCAGATCAATGGAAACCTACTTTAGGGAGAAGTGTCAGATGATGAGCAACTGCAGGAAAAAAGCTACAGATTGAAGCACAATGTGTGCTTTTTGGGAATCACAAACCACAGTTCTGCTCTAACTTTTTTGCTTTGAACAAACTTTATACTAGCATGTGACAGATGAAGAGCCGTTCTGTGCATCCTGCAGAGATCAATTACAGCAGAATTAAAAACCCAATGGACTGCTCTTTGTTCAGGCCTTGGGGACTTGAATGTGCGTGCTAGTATGTTTGTTTGTAACAACAGCTGTCACACCTCACTCTCATTCTCTCTTATCTACCAGCAGTACATATTTTCTGCACTGTTAACAGGCACAGTAGAGACAGTAATCCACTAATACACAGTGAATACCGATAGCAGCCAGTTGCACAACTCGACAAGTACCGAGTGTGCTGATTTGACAAGTTTGGAAGCCCCCTTACAGAACAAATGGAAAGGTGTACAGAGGAAGTAAGTGATTGTAAAGGATGAAAGGAAAGGTGGCAACTGAGGAACCATTAAGAAGTAAAAGGGAGGCTGAAATGAGAGCGGAAACATAGCACAAAGTGAGAAGAGAAAGTAGGTCTCAAATGGCAGATGATTACATTTCAAAAGAGCACACAGAAAAACCGAAGGGTGAAAAGGTGAGGATCGTGTAATAAGCTCAACATTTTCAGACCACTGTGAATTTGTGTGAAAGCAAGAGAAGAAAGGAATAAAGAAAAGGAAATGTATGTGTGCTAGCTGCAGAAATGTAGCAGTTGAAACCTTTGAAATGGTAAATGGACTGCACTTATAAAGCGTATTTTCTTCCTTAATGGACAAAGTGCGTTATGATGTGCCTCTCATTCACTTGATCACACACACACACAATGCAAGGCGCCGGCCTGTCCATTGTCTTGCTAGCGGAAACTTCGATGTGATTGAACCACCAACTCTGCAATCAATAACCTGCTCCACCTTGAGTCACATCTGTCCAATAGTGACAGAGCTGAGTTCAAGAAGTTGAAACAGCAGTTCAAACAGTGTAGAAAGTGCAGAAAGTTGAGGTGTCAGCTGCAGTGTAAGCAGTGAAAGCAGTTGGACTGTATCAGGTCTGAACATCGGAGGTTATTGGATAGAAGAGTTTTTGTTCCAAACTGAAGGTGTACAGCAAGAGGTCAATGGTAGTCCTATGGTAGATGCCTACAGCAGAAGTTTATAGTTTATAGTTGAAAATTGGAATTCCCCCATTCATATCACTGCAATGCTATATGGGTCAATTACATTTTTTGTGTCCATGTGGTTTAGTCAAATATAAAGGGGTTAAAATGTGAAAATAAACTAATGAATAACTTTCTGCTTTTAACCCATTCTGAGATAATATATTAGAGGACTATGGCACAAATGTCTAAGTGGTGTAACCATAAAGCTTTGTACCAAATAATTAAACTTGCTTAAAAGTGCCAAATTCTCATTAAAACGACATATCAACTAGTTTGGTTTTTTCATTTAATCTGGGGAATCATGTCAATCAGGAACCTTTTTTTTTTATTAAATGAAGTAATTATTTGTATAAGTAGATGGATGGTAGGTGGGTGTAATATTTCATATTTATCATTCTTCTGTGGTTACACCATTTGACATCAGTCTTACTTTTGGTTTTTAAAAAATGGTGCAAATGTCATTTCAAATGACATAAAACATGTACATTTAACAAACCTGATGCTGCTTTTAAAACTTTTAAGATATTTTTTTGCTCATCTTGCCAACTGTAAAGCCATATCATACTTTATAACAGTAATTGTGTTTACATTCTTTCATTTACTTCATAATAGAGAATGACGGAGGGCCCCAGACACACTTATAGAATTGGAATTACATCCAGGTTACTAATGATATTTAGTTTTTGTGTCATTACTGAAAAGGAAACCACTACCATGTAAATTGCGGTTAACATGAATCTCAAGTGTAACTGCTCAGCTAGATGAGTGTTCTTGGCAAGAAGTCCAGTCTTTCAATGTCCTTAATGTTGTTGTCAATCTCAACAATTACCACTACCGTCTGAAACTTTTAGTAAAGACACAAGAAGCCAATCACAGTTCAATCTCCACAAAGCCACTGTAGGTACAACGTAACCCTTTAACACAGAAGTAGATCCATCTTAAACTTTGAAAGATGTTGAATTGTCAGTTAGCAGAAGAGAAAGAGGAAGAGGAAGAGGAGGAAGATGAAAGCAGTTGAAATGTCAGTTAATAAGTAAATGGTTAAGGTTCTTGTAATATCAGTTAAAGTGGGGGCTCCTAGACAGTCTGTGTGTGAACTATAAGCAGTTGAAATGGCGATTTAAGTGTAATATCGGAAAGTAGCTGAACTGTCTGTTGAGTATAATAAGTGTCGGTTATCAAGTGATGAGTGAAAGCAGTTGAAGTCTCAGTTGAAGTGATGAAAGCACTTGAAATTTCACTTAAAGTGTAAGTTAATGAGGCGACTCGTATAGCGTGTAATACACAGTGGCCAAAACCATAACCACTAAAAAATATGAAAAGGTATGAACAAAATGAACTAATTAAAAAAAAAGAGTATCCAGAAGAAAAAATGGAAGAACTAACTAGTCTTCTTTTACCTTTGGCATCAGATGATCCACACGCCACCAGCACACAAAGAGCCAAGAAGGCCACTCTTCTCAACTCCATGGTCATGTTCAGGCTAGAGAAGTGCTCCTCTAACTATCCCCGCGATCACCTCCTTGTCTAAAATATAGCTCGTGTCAACTCATAACATCTGCCAGTCAGCTTTATCAGCATGTCATAAAAATTGTTGTAAATGACTCTTAGGCCTTTGGCAAATTTATGACCTCTGATCAATGACTTGTGTTGTGTCTGGGTTAGAGCCCAAAAACAGGTAAAAAAGAAAAAGAAGAAGACATGCACATATAGCTACGTATAAATGATGATTCTCTGCAGGGAAATGTAAAGATCCTGTTTCTGTTCTTTAATTTAAAATAAATCTACAATTAATTATTGACAGCAGTTAAATGAAAGCTTTAATGACGGCATTTAATGATAGCGTTTATTAAGAGAATTATTTATGATACTGTGCTAAAGATCAAGGAAACGGCAATGATTGTATCAAACAGTGTGAGTGTGTGTGTGTGTGTGTGTGTGTGTGTGTGTGGTTCCTAATCATGGCCAGTATCTGACAGATAATACAGCAGGGGATACAGTTATGTAAGGGGGGGGGGGGGGGGTAGTGACAGAGTCCACTGGGACCGAGCTGAATGGCACACACACTGAGCCGTCTATTTTTCCAATGAATACATAAGCACGGGAAGAATATGTGAATTGTCCATCGTGTTCTGTCTGATTGCTTGTCCAAAATGTCTCTGTTACTGACAATGACAGAGAAGGGGTACCATAGCAACGGATGGAACAGTGTGTTTTATGTCCTATTCAACAGGTACCATGCGTCACGCCTATAATGGGACATTTATCAGCGCTAATTTGATCACCTAATGTTCCAGATGAGTTCAGTGATAAGCCTCGCAAATGTGAACAGACCATTGATGGTAATTTGTTGATATGAGAAATAGAAACAGCATGAATTAGTTGGAGATTATGGGTTTATTTTTTTTTTAACCACTGTAAATGGATGCAGGAAGACCTACATACAGATGGGGATTTTATATAATGTATATAGGCATCATTTATTCATCATAAAATTCAGTTCAATTTAACCAATTGGTTTTCTCTACAGAGTTTAGGGTCAGTAGATACCTGAGGTGTGTATTTTTGGGTGTGTGTGTGTGTGTATGAGGTTATAGCAGGTAATGTTGTGATTCACTATTTGGCTTCACGGTGGCACAGTTATGTCACTAAAGAACAAACCAACACAAAAGGAGGAAGAAATGTATTTGTGTTATAGCTTACTGTCAGGATTACATGATGGCGCAGCACCAGCTCTGCAGTGTACCTGACACGGTTTGGATGAGAGGGAACTCTGAAAAATAAAGACGTGCCTGAAGCCGGTGACGGTGACGATTGTATGTGTGCACCGACTGATGAATCAGGTTATTCTGAAGCTTCGGCTGGAAAAACACTGTTCCCAACATGCACAACAATGTCGCAACAACCACAAGAGAGTGACTGATTTATGATTACTGTGCTGACTATTTTGTGTCTGATAAGTTCCACTCATTAAACAGCTACAGTAGCCTATTTGTAACACTGTATAGTATGTATGTAAGCATGAAATATAATAATAATGATAATAATATATACTGCTATGTTGAAACATTTTGAAAATAACAGTTTTAGCACTGCTTAACTTGTTCCTACAATTGAATGTTTGAGCTTAACTGTGCAGGATGGCAGGAATAATGTATGTGGAGAGTTGGATACTTAAAAAACTGTTTTCACATTCATCAGCTGAAGGAGGAAAGTTGACATCACAACGAGTTTAGAAGCCAATATTGGTCCAGTGGGAAATTTACACAAATGTGACGCATCAATCATGTATCCAATTATGTGCATCCAGATGTATCAGCCAATGGGTAATCTAACAGGTAAGCCAAATATGGCGTATCAAATAGACACAGTTTACATTTTAATCACTTCTGTATTAACTTGAGTTTCAGCCCTTTAGTGGCATTTTTCTGGTTTATGGACCAAATATGATGTCATTTATTGGATCCTCGCCTTGCCTCCCTGCCTGTCTGGGATAATGATTGGAGTTGAAGTTGTGCCAGAAACCTCCTCCCTATATCAAATGATTAGATTTCTGAAATAAAATGTATTAAATATAAAGAAATACTAACAAAAACAAAACATACATTTCAATTAAGACATAAATGTGAACACTATAAATAAGATGTTGGAATATGAAGAAAGCACAGTTGTTGCGACATGATTTTAAAGGTCTGACCTGGTTGATTTTTCATATTTAAAGCCATTAAATGATCATTCTGTGTAATGTATTTGAGCATGTGTGCTCAAGCCTAAGCCCCCCCCCCCCAGGCCTGAAAATAGCTTTTAGCGCTGTCAAGGATGTATGGTATGGAGAGGTCATAGCAATCAAACAATCATTTAAACCCTCCACAGCTGACTGGTTGGTCCACCTCTCCATACACTCTCACATGTTCCACACTAATGCCTTGTAGTAAAACGTGAGCTATAGGAAGGCTCCGGAGGTAAAGATCCTTTTTCAATCATAATGTTCTGTCTCTTAAAAAGGGTAAATTCCACCAGAATTGATTTTACCATTTGATTTCCTCCTCCGTTCTCCAACAACAACAATTCTGCCAGCCTCGGCCTCATTTGTGCTGGAAGACGAGCACTCTCTGCTTGTTTTGTGCCATAAAACAACCCTAGTTTGGCTGGATGAAATACGGCTGGAAAAGCAAAACAATTCAGTTCCAGTTCCTATAAAGCAGCAGCAGTAATGTTCTCCCATGTTCTCCTCCATCTCCGATTTTCTTTCCCACCACCAATGTGTGCCTCCAGCTGTGGTTAGGGGGTTAGCAGTTGGGTTAATGCACTGATGTTTAATATAACACACATATGCTTTTATTTAGTTTCAAGAATCTAAAGTGAATTAAGTTCCTTTTTACCTTAGCACTTATATGAGATATACCGTGACCTGGATGACCCTGGTGCTGTTTCATTTCCCCCCTTTCGGTGTCTCGTAATCCCACAACCGATCATCGTTACAGGCAAGGAGTAATTAGTGTAATGAGGTGCAGCTGGGGAGGCAGCAGGAGGCGCTGACAAGGGAATCAGCAACAGGTGTGCAGTGCAGGAGGGCAAGCAGAGGGCGCCCGGTGGACAGGTGAGGAATGACAGGTAACAAAACACATTAGAGTCAGACACATGGGGGACAAGGAAAACACAGGCACGCAAATAACATACTAATGTCTGATTTTTCTGATGGGACTGAACTGGAGTGTTGTTTGCTCACTTAAAAGCTCAAAAGGCTCTGGGGCGGCTGTTTTAACAATGAAGTTAAATCTGATGTGACAGAAGTGTGTGTGACGCATGCTGTGGCCCACATGATTTTGAGCATTATTAAATATTAATAATTTAAAGACCTTCACAATGAATTTGTGTAAAAAAAATCAAATCATTTAGATGTGGAGGAGTGGAGGTATTATATGCCTCGATTCACATGATAGGCATCGAATGAAGTACTCAATTGGTATCTATATAACTTTAAAGGCACTTGGATAGGTACTGGTATCGTCATTTTAAACGATACCCAGCCCTAATGATTACCACTATATTTCAGTGTGCAGGCTGTCTTGTGAATGTGAATTAAAATAATATACTGGAGGTGTGTACTATATACAGTACACCAGCTCCCTCTAGTGACTGCAGCATGACAAACATTGCAGCTCAACTCAGCAGTGAGGAAATGTGAGGGAGGAAGAGACAGATGTTGCTTCCCAGTGCCATAATATATACCAAACATCCAGTTAACATTATAGATTAAACTTTTTTTTGTTTTTTTTTCCCAGTCATAATTTGTCCATTTACTCTACTTACTCAAAAACAAAGGCTTTTTATCTGAATGTTTTAAATGTTGCCGCTTTTCCAGGGGTGGAGCATATGTATGAAAGCCCTGTTAGAGCTGTGGAGTTGGGATGCGAGTTGAGGACACACCTAATATAGTGTTCTCTTGGGTTTACCTGCCTCAAACATCCCCAAATCCTGAAAACAATTAACAGACAAACACACAACAGATGTGCACAGATGGGTTGTTCTATAAACCATTAAAAGTCCATTAACAGGCAGCAGATGCAGATAAACAGCAATGAAGAAATGTATTTACAGGTGTAAACAAGGTTCCTGCAAAATCTACAAACCATCAAGCAGATGTAAGTAAATATCAAAGCAAATTAGAATCTCCACATCTGTCACAGCTGCACAGGGGACTATTTCTTTCAAATAAAAAGTAATTTAAACCTCATCAGATTAAGAGTTGCTTGACAAATATTGATCCAAATGGAAACAGCAGGATACCTACTAGTGTGGATGCACAGTATAAGAATCTGCTGCTGGCTGCTTACCCAGTCACAATATCCTGTTCAAACACACTGTGGAAAGATTACATGGAAACAGAACGATAGGCCCAGTTTCTTTACAGGCCAGCCCTGACGCAACAGTGTGAAAATGTCATGTGAAAACCGGGTCCATACTGCAGCCAAGTGAAAGCGGGTTAAAGATAAGGTGACCCCCCCCCGCTCACTCCTTGTCAGCAAGGAGTGAGCAGGTCTCGTAACAAGTGAGATAAGCTGCTAAGGGCAGTTGAACATGGCGGCCTGACTCTAGGTAAGGTTACACCAACGTTGAATTACAGCCCACAAAGGTTCCTGATGCAGCTATTATGCAGAGGGGCTGCTGAGGAGAGAGCTCTGTTCAAAAGGGGGAAACCACTGAGAGGAGGATGTGACTCCAGAGCCATTCGCTTAAAAATGTTACACGTTAAAAAAAAATGGAACTCTGTGGTGCTTTTATTGTTTGCCTAAGCAAAGTTTGCAGAGCATACACACTCTTTTTGGATCAAGATGCATTTAGGAGCTGTCCAGCACAACCGCAGTTTCTATTTCTGGCTTGCGTTCAGGCTATGAGCCAGAGCTGTGAGCCCACTCCCCCTCATCAGTACTGATATTTCTGCACAGTCTGGAGACTTGAACTGGCGACCTTTTCCCAGTATGTTCACAGTGGAGCTTTTCGAAAACTTGTGTTTGGCAGTGGCTAAAGCCTCCAGCTAATCTTTGGACTGAGAGAGGGTAAGGAGCATCCTTAACACACATGGATACAAGACTGAACACTTTTAATCTAGACACATAAAGTTTGATTTAACATTAATATTTTGTTTTATGTTCTTTTTACTTGCTTTTAATGTGAAGCAGTTAGTGCATGTCATTTATTTCATTGTAAAGCCAATTTGAGCTTCATTTCTTCTATGAAAGGTGCTATGCAAATAAAGTTATTATTATTATTAGTAGTAGTAGTAGTAGTAATAGTAGTAGTGGTATTATTAGTTTTATTATTATTAGTAGTGGTATCATTATTATTATCATTATTATTATTATTATTGGCAATAGGCTGCACCCTGTGGCTCAGAGTGAACTCCAAAAATTGCTCACAGGGCATCATTTGACTTCGATCAGATACACATCTGTATGATCCATCTTGAAAATATAAAAAAATATTAATAGAACACATTAAAATGACATTGTCATAAATAAAGGTTCAAATCTATTCCAAGCTAAAAGCAGCGAGGCTCAGATCTCTGCAGCGTCAGTGGAGAAATTGATGCTCCTGGCTGTGGTGTTGGACTGGATCCTGTTTAGCCTGGAAGCAGCTGTTACGTGTCAGCAAGAAAAGAGTTTTTTAAAAAGTTGAAGTTGTTCATTTCCATCAAGAGAAGTTTTGTCATGGTACAACTCTTGTCTGTTCTTCTTTCTAATAAGAAAAACAAAGTGTTATTTATCAGTGGTGGAAAGTAACAAAGTACGTTTACTCAAGTAATGTAAGCTACGTAAGTACAGGTTTGAGGTGTTTGTCATTTTATTCTATTATTTACTTCTATGCCACAACATTTTTTATTTCAGTTTAAGCTACTTTGTACATTTGGATTATTAATATAAAATATAATCAACATATACATTATGATGCATTATTTACCCACCCAGCAGTATTATATAGCATAATAAGCCCTTAGCTGAATCATTGAAGTGATGCTTAAAAATTGATGTATCAGTAATTATAATACAATGATAGAAAATATAGGCCATTGTGCATAATGAGAACTCAGTCTATAAACTTGGTACCATAAGTATATTTTGATGGTAATACTTTTGTTCTTTCATTTAAGTAGAATATTGAATGCAGGAGTTTTACTTGTAACGGAGTATTTCACTACTTATGATCTGAGTACTTCTTCCACCACTACCATTGATCTGATATATTTGATGAGGTGGATCAATTTCAGTGTTTTTAAACCTCAACACTTTCTGTACATACCTAACCTATTTTCTGTAGGACTTGTAGAGGGGATATGATGCACATTTTGCACTACCTGCTACATGCTATATATCATCATTGGTAATACTTTATTTTACAGGTTCTTTCATTTTAAAACAAATTCTTGGTTGTAATTTGCAGCTATTTAATGTTTCATTTATGGGACATTTTACTGAAAAGCTGGCGCGATATTAAAAAGTGTTTAATTGGTTAAGTACAAACTTATTATATTTGGGTTCCTAATTGTTTATTTGCAAAAATTCTTAATAAATGACTTAGTTTATATTAGTACTAGTATATTAGATTCTTCCTTAAAAACTATTTAATGGGCGCATTTCCTGTATACTAACAAACTAAATGAACAGTAACACACATTACAGCAGCTACTTTTAGGAAATTGTTGAAAAAATGTTGACACTACAATTTAACGAAAGTAACTTTTTATAATTAATATAATACCATTTTATAATTTGCACCAGATTGCAACATCCGTTCTGTAAAATGTCCTCAAAATGAACTGTTGAGTATCTACAAACTACTACATTTCCAGGGGGGAAATTAAGTAAAGTAAAACAATACCTCATCATTAATGTTATATTCAAAACACACATCTCATCTCATATTCAATATATGTGTAATTTACTGTCTCAACATGTTTTTATGCCATACAAACTCAAGCTGCGACTGTTTTTCTCCCTTTTCATTTCAATGGAAATTCTCTTATCACTGAACATCTATTATGCTTTATTTTGATTTGCACTCTGCTTTAACCTTTTAGTAAAATAGCCAAGTTCCCACTCCAGTAACAGCTTACATGTTAGTTTTATCTTTTACAGCTATTATGCTGGATAGGGATTTCAACTGAACCTCCACTGATCTGCCTGCAGCAGCTAACAATGTGTGAGGACACACAGCTGCAGAGCCTGATCTACCTCCTCCAATAATCTCAGTTCAAACATGCTCCTGTACCTCAGTGTTTCCAAGTCTGCTCGTGTACAGGTCTGCTGTACTACATGTGTCCAGCTGCATCAGTTTTATGGGAGATTAGAGGCTCCTAAATGAGAGTACAACCTGCAGAAAATGTAGCATTACAAATCAGTTATGGACAGTCAGGTTTTGTGGCAGTGGGTCAAATTATGGGGCTTTCATACAAAGCTTCAAATTATGATGGATGAAAAAAACCTTGGGATGGAAATACAAAGTTAAAATCTGTTCACAAAGCAGTGTCCATAAAAGGTATTTAATTGCACCTTGTGGCTATATAAACAAAAAATCCTTTACTTGGAGAATATCCGCTGATGGAGCCCAATGCTAGTCAAATGCCAGAGGAAAATTAACAGATGGTGAAAAATGAAAATTGTGTTTCTTGGCCGTTTGTCCGGCGTAAATGTAGCCAAAAAAAATCATGTAACCAAATTTTGAAGGTTCAAGGATGGCCAAGTCTTATTTTTCTGGAGTTCCCCGAGAAGTCCGGCCCTGTGTTCAGTGTGCAGCTCAGTCTGTGGACAACCATCACCTTAGAAACACGAGGATGACATCACAGACGCTTCATACATCTTTTTTTTTCTTCAGTCTGCTGTGCTCCCAGTTACACAACATTTCCCAGCGACTGCACTTCTCTTCCTCGTGCCCAGCTGAACAGCTTTAACCCTGATCCTACAAGCACAATTACCACACAAGTACAACAAACTGGGGTCCCTGAGGACTAATGTAAGAAACAACCATCTTAGCAAAATGTTAACTTCTTTCTGCTAAAAATATGATTAGTTATGTAACTCATTCCATCTGGGGGGAAAATATTATTTTTGGAAAGCTAAAGTTAATTTGCATATTGTGAAAAACAAAAACTTTTCTTTCAAACAAACTGCAGCTTTTATGCCGAGTACAATCTTTCCACAAAGTCTTCAGAATGACTGACAGAGCCCACCTCCCCTCATATCTTGTGATACTTTAAATTAGGGCCCATGGCAAACATAAACTCAATAAATTGTTCCATCTATTAAAACTGCATAGGTGGAATTGGGTGCTTTTGAATGGGATCCCTCAGGACCCCAATACACTGGTGTTATTAAAAAAGCACTTATTAAAACAGAAACAGAAAACAATGGTATGAAGTCATTAGATTGAATAAATTGATGGACAAAGTCGTGAAAAATTGAAATGAAAGAATAATGATGTCTGCGGTTACCCCAGTTAGAAGGATTAATGTCTGTCCAAGACACTGGGCCTCAAGGACTTTGACTACTAAGTGATACATGTTAGCAACTATAGCTCCCATGAGTTTTAGTCTCTAGTTTCTAAATTACTAGCCAGTATCGTAATACCTGTGCAGACTAGAATATGAACAGAAAACCCAATCATGATGTTTCAGCTTTTCAGAGAGGCTAATAAAAGAAACCCACTATGAGAAAATGTGGATTGGAGGCTAGCTTAAAAGAGGAACACTGGCTAGTTATAGCTTCAACCGCAGACTGGCACGGGCCTCGTCTGCTCGACAGTCAATAATCATAAAACATGATTTAGTTTTAGAAACAAACTTGTCTACACAGAAAAATGCATCTTTCTGAGGAGACTAACTGTTCGGAGCCACGTTAGCATATAGGTACTAAACACAATGCTGAGGCTGATGTGAATGTCATTAAAGGACCAGTGCGTGAGATTTAGGGAAATCTATTGGCAGAAATAAAATATAAGCCATGTTTTCATTAGTTTATAATCACCTGAAAATAACAATCTTTGTGTCTCCGTTAGCTTAGAATGAGCTCTTTACATCTACATAGGGAGCGGGTCCTCTTCCACGTAGGCCGACATGTTGCACCGCTACTTTCTACATTGGCTCAGAACAGACAAAACAAACACTGGCTCTAGAGAGACTTTTTCTTCAAGAATTGCGGCCACTGGAAGTTCCCTACACACTTAGAAGGGGAGAGGGAGTGTTCAGTTGATTGCAATCTGCAACCATTACTGCTAAATGCCTCTAAATCTAACACATTGGTCCTTTGGTCAAATCAAAAGGCTGTTGATGTAGTACGAGCGAACATTACAGGACATTAAAAGTATGTCGTCCCAAGACGGCAGCAAGGGGAAACTTTTGCAGAATGTCCCTGGAGTACTTTGAGTCGGATTGTGTAAAGAGACCACAGAGGTGTCACAAATAAAAACACATACTAGAAATAGAACTATGTTCCACACCAAGACTTCATGTGTTCACAGAAGCTACCGTGCCTTTGGAAAAAAAACGGTAGCATGTTCACCACATAATAAAATCTACATCAGTACATCTCAAAGCTTTCTTTGAATGTTTGCGGAACATAAAGAGCAGAGTGCTTCTTATGCAAATCTTTCAAAGTAGCTTTAAGGATCATACAGGTGAGTTCCACATTGAGCTGGATGACCCCCCCCCCCCCCTCTAATCCGCTCTCACAAAAGCACAAGTATGGGAATTTTATTTGCAACAATCTTTATTATCTCTTCCAGTTTTGGACGTGAAAAGAGGCATTAATTTTCTTTAATTAAATATCTTTTTAATAAAGTAAAGCAAAAAAGTATTTACAAATTTTCAATTAAATTGTAATCAATGAATTGGGTTGGATAATTGCAAGCACCTTCTGCCAGCTGAGGAGAGAAAAATATAAATACAGGGGAAAACTGCCACTTTGTCTCCAGAAGTGGTGGGGGCGGGAAATTACATGGCATTAACATTAGCATTTTTTCTTTGAAAAAACAGAAAACAAAACAAAACAAAAAATTCATCATATATGTACAGAACTCCTGAAATGCATTTCTACTCACAGAAGCAGGAAACGCGTTTGGAGACGTACTGTTAAACTATACTTTTTTTAACTTTACCTTTATTAAAAGTCCTTTTTCAATAAAGTGGATTTTTGTCTGTATACCTTTTTCAAGTTTTAATAATGATATTGTATCTTCTTTAAAATCCAACCGGTTCTGAAGGAGGTTCAACCATGTACCCTCACTCTTGCTCTCCCTTTCTCAGTCCAGTTTCTTTTTTCTTTTTTTGAAGCGCAGGAAACAAGTAAAACAGACACATTGGAGGGTAGGTGGGAAGTTGGGGTGAGGGGTGTCAGGGAAGCATTGTCACCCCCCCAGCAGCAAAATGGTCAATGTTCATTGCCCCTCTCCTCAGTGACACTGTCCTCATTTAAGTCCTTGGGAGTCCATAACCGTTACTTAAACTCATATCTGAAATGTCCGTTAGATATCTGGATATCTGTCGCCGCTTTTCTTTGTAGTTTTCTATTTTATTACAAAACACACACTCCAATCATCCAACACTGGAAAAAGAGGAAGAAAAAAAAAAAAAAAGCTAGCCATCTACATAAGCGTGTCATGTAGATCAAACACCGAACATGTGACACGACAATGTTGTCTTGCTGTGTCGACATGATGAAGGATGAAGTCATCAAAAATATAGATGTGAACAGCTTCTTAAAGTTTCTTTTTTCTTTTTAAATCTGTCATTAAGCAAAGTGTCTTGGATAGTGTTGCCGTGGCAAGGGAAAGCCATTCGAAAACAGGAGATAAACCTCAAAAAAATACTGAAGGAAACAGCATTATCTCCCACGGCTTGTAACTCTTCTCAGTATACTCTCTCATATCTATTCTCTCTATTTAATCCTGTATTTCATTTATTTTAAAAAGACATTCGGTTTGCGAAAGGAAAAAACAAGAAATCCAAAACAACAAAAAAGGAAACAAAAAAAAAAACAACATGATCGAACGCTCGATCCATTATACAATCTCTCCCAGTTGAAGAATTTTTTTCTTGCTTTTTTTCTGTTTATGCAGAAGGATTTTGCTGATTCAGACATTCTTCTGAATCATCCACAGAACATTCGCCCTCCCGACCCGAAGAATCCTCTCTGAAATGCCGCCAGTCGCCCCCCCCCCTGCGGATCCCCGGAGGCCCTAGCTGTTGTCGGACTCGTCCTCGGCCTCACGGAGCCAAGTGAAGAAGGCAGTGACGGACTTGAGGGCCACACCCTTGCCCTGCTGCTCGGCGAGGTCTTTGCTAGACTCCCACTTGTAGAAGGCCTCCTCTTTGATCACGTCCTCGTCGTAAAGAGTGTCAAAGAACATCCGCAGCAGATCTGACGGAGGGAAGAGAGACAGGAAATATTCAGACTGACACAATAAAAGGTGACCAAAGGTTTCTAAGATATTTCAGGACAATTTAAACAAACTTTAACCAAGTTTTAAACAAAAATAGCTTATGAAGAACAACTGATCTGATCATTGCACTTCCTTTTGTACCACTGTGTGACATTTGTGGAAGAAAACCCTGAAATTTAGGTTAACATTAGCTCTGTTTTGGCTACTCACTGGCTGGTTGCTCCATCTGCACCATCAGGGCCTGCAGGGCATAGACAGCCTGCAGCTCCTTCTGCTCGTCCTTCAGGTATTTCTGCAGCAGCTTAGCCCTCTGTTTGATCTGCTCACTATCCACCTTGTAGGGGTTCTCACCTGCAGGAGGCAATGTCAGGAAAACTTCATCCAACAGGACATTATCAGCACATTTCAGCACACAGAGAGGGATCCTTTATCTACTGTCTTTAATGAGGAATATGAAGGGCAGGACTTACAGACGATTGCTGACTGACAGACGCAAGTCATCACTGCTCTGACAAACATGTTGGAGGAGGTCTGCTGCTCGTCGAGGTTCGCCTGCACGGAGACACATGTAAGAAAAGTCAGCTTCATTACAAGTTTAGTTAAAAGCAGCAGCAGAACAAACCAAAATACTTAAAGACCCAGAAGACAAATGAATGTACTGGCTCAATCTTGAATCTCACTACCTGTATTAAAGCTATAATGGTCCTTTAATACACTGACAGTTTTAAAACACAAATTGCATCACACACGTGCATATTTTAGTGGCAAACTTAGCTCTTACATTTATTTATTATTAAAAATAAAATACTTTTTACTTTTACAGACAGTACAAATAATATCAAACTTAAAACATGAGGTCATCTATTTCTTGTGACACAGGCCTCATTTTCAGCCAGTATAGAATGTGAATGGGACCAAATTGGTGACAATAATGCAGTAAAATAATAGAATACAAACCTCAATCCAGTCAAAGATCCTCTGGTTGTCGGCCTTGTCCTGGATCAGATGGTCCAGCTGTTTGGTCAGCTCTGCAGAGCTCAGCTCATCCTTTTTGCTCTTCTCAGACTCGTCGCCCAGTGTGAACTCCACATTCTACAGACACAAACACACTTCCTGCTCATCTTTTTCAACACACTTACTTAGCTGGTACTGAATGTGATCTGTGAACTAGCTCTGTGATATAATAGATGATGAACAGTTGTTTAATATGGGGGGAATATTGCAGTACAATGAGCTGCTGAGTGTCCTCTTACGTTTTCTGTCACAAACTTGTTGACATCTTCATCCTCAGGGAGGAAGTCCTTCCACCGGAGCCCCGCTTCCCTCCACATTGTGCCGGCCTTTTTATGGCTCTGGATTGGGTACAAACACATTCACCATTCACATTTAGCACTGAGACATGCATTGATTTACATTTACTAATTTATTTTGTTTCTTTGAGCATACAAACAACACTACTGGGGCAAAATGGTGCATTTCTGTATGAAAATGGCTCAATTCAGAGACAGTGATTGGCATCAAATATTACCTACTGGAATATAAATAAATCAGTTTAATGCACCATAAGATAGAATTGATAATGGCAGATAATTAATGATATTACTAATGATGTCACAGACAGTTTACTTACCATTCCTTTGCAGAGTAAAGTAAGGACTTGGACCAGCAGGACTCCGGCTTTGCCCAGAGGAATCAAAGGTTTTGAAATCTCCCTGTAGACAGTTACACATCATCATGAACAATTGAAAAACAATCAGTGAGTTATCCTCACTTGCAGATTTCTTGTTCTAACATGCTGAGGGCTGAGACTAACTTGAACAGGTCTCCCATGGGGATGCCTCCTTCAAGGAGCATGGGAGTGATCAGTTCTGCCAGGTACTGCCAGATGTGGGGGATGTCTATTGCCATGTCTTCAGCCACCTCCATGATTTCTTCAAGCCTGAGGACACACACAAACACAACTTTAAAATCTATTCAAGAATTAAAGAATAAAGAAGAAAATGACTCAGTAAACTAGGAAACATGGCACCATACAGTCACCAACAAATACTGTAGTGTATATGTTTTTCTATTAAAGCAACTGCTTAAAATGAAACTTTACACACAATCATTTACAAGCTAATGTTGAAATTTTACAGCATTAATCATGTTGTTATAATCCTAATCTTAATCAAGAACTCTGTCTAGTCTGGTCCAACTACATTTGCTCTTGCCTCCATTTATTCACTGGCTCTTAAATTCAAAAACATTTTACACGCTCCACTGAGGCTGAGTACTGACCCTTTATAGTACTGTTGTTTTGGGAGGGAGCCGTTCTTGATGAGCTGGTGCAGCAGCAGGCCCATGCGCTCTCTGACGATGGCGCTGCGCTCCAGCGTCGATTCCAGACCGTTTCGTACAAACACAAACAGCAGTTGGGTGCTGTTCAACTCCTGCACACACTGCAGAGCCTCCTGTTGGCAGAGAGAGACGTCCAGATAATAAAAAGTGAGTATTAGTGGCTGTCTGTGTGTGCTGACAGATTTCTCGTACAATTTCAAGGGGCTCTTTATGAGCTTTAACATTTTGTTTTGTGTGTTCTACTTAATTCCTTTTCCTTCAGCAGCAAAAGGGAAAAAAAATCACTACAGAGAAAGATTAGTGTGTGTCTGTATATCGCTTAGTTTTAACCTGTAAATATTTCTAAAAGACACTGTTGATAACAAGTGCAACCTGTGCATCCTGAGGTAATTGCCTGTTAATGTTTAATTTGGATTTAATTGGACTTAATTAATGGTAATTTGAATTCAAACCTTCATGTCGTTGATATGGAGATACTCCTCGATGATGGCTGTAGACTTCTTGTCCAGCTCCTCCTCGGTCAAGGCAGGCTTGGTGGGTGTCTGAGGAGGTGGAGGGGTGGCCGTTTTCTCCCTCTTCACTGTTCACACACACACACGCAAAACGAGAAATATATAAAATACCAATGCTAGAAAACTGGATTTGGGTTAGCTCCATTTCAAACAAGCAAGAATACAGTAGAAGTGGCCTACTGTTCTCTTTGCTCCTGGCTCGCTCTCTGCTGCCTCGGTCCCTGTCGTCCGTCATGCTCGCGACTCTGCGCACTGGATCGGCCGACCCGCGCTGCTCTCTCTCCCGACTCCTCTCCTCATTCTCCCGGCTGAAGCTGCGCTTGGTGACCTGCAGCCGGTTTCGGTCGCGGTCGTCCCGTCGGTCGAAGCCGCGGTCGAAGCGGTCGCTGCGGTCTCGACTCGAGCTGTTTCTGTAGAGGGACAGAAGGGAGAGCGTTTCTATCTAAGGACACCTCTATATATATATATATTAACAGTGCAGTATTAGAAGTGATATCCTCTCCTCACCTCTGAGGAACTCTTCTGTCTGAGTCCAGTGAAGAGCCAGAGGATGAAGGCTGCTGCAAGGCGGAGAACCTGTTCAGAGTGCTGGTGGCTGGACGGCCGCCTGACTCTGGGCCTGCCAATGAAAATATACACATTACACGTGTTCAGTTTCAGCTCCGAGGTGCTCAACTAGATATGTATTAGACACAAATACGCAAAAATTATGCACAAATCGTCTGAGAAACCTACCAGAATCTGCAGGTTTGGTGGTGCTGCCGCCACTGCTCCCCTTCCCCCAGCTCCCCCATGTACCTTTACCTCCAGGAGCGAGCAGCTGATTGTTAAAGTCGAGAACAGGAGTCTGAAAAGGAGACTTATGTTTAAAACTGAACAACCGGCTAAAATAACAAACAAGAAACATTAAATGGGAGTGCCTCGTGTTCTGTTTCAGCTTAAGTGATGAAAATGCGAGTGTGTTGTGTGTGTGTGTGTGTGTGTGTGTGTGTGAGCCTCACTCTCCTACCTTCGTGATTTTGCTAAGGCGTGACGTGTCGATCGGTCGGTTCTTGGAGATGGGCACCGTGTTCCAGCCCTCGTCTTGGGGAGGGGCGCCGCGGCCCTGGGTGTGAGGCCCCCCGCGACCCCCTTGACCTCCTCCCCCGCCGCCCATCCTGCCTCCCTGACCGCCACCCGACTCCTTTTTGGAGATGAGGGCTTGCTGCACCTTCATGTGCTCCCTGTGCTCCTCCAGCTCGGCGTCTTTGTGGATCTGGTCGATGGTTTTGGGGCCCTGGTCTCCTCTCCTGGGCACCCAGTTATTCTGGGATGGGGTGGGGGGGGGGGAGAAGCTGTTAGTACAGGGTAGTAGGTGCACAGTATGACTAAATAATTCACTATTTGTACAAATATTGGTGTAATTTTCCTGCACAGGGAGTTCATGATTTTGAAATACAGCTATTTTTTTTTTTAAATATACAAGTAGAGCAGAATATGTGGAGCAAATAACCTCACAGCCTGAGAGAAAGGCGTTAACTTTTCAAACCTAACAAGCAGGTTCTGGAGACGACTCACACCAACTGACGAGTGAAGTGCTCGAAGGTATTTTCTTGTTTTTCCTAATTAAACAAAGACTAGAGCGAGCATGCTAGAAAACTAGAACTGAAAGCAAATCAAGAGATCGACTTCCTATTGATAATTGAACTCCTCATATTTTTTTGCCTTGACAGGAAATAGCACAGGACATGTGTTTTGCTGTTAAATTGAGCCAATTTGCTGACTTGGAGCAGCTGATGTTGGCTGGTAAAAAAGCCTGAAGACAGCAGGTTTTTTAACGCTGTGTGGGCGGGACCGGGAGCTTAACTACAGGACTGCAGCATTCCTTCAGAGAATGAGCCTCGACACCACCAGAATGAACTGGCTTTAGCTCTGAAGGAAGATGGTGGAACATAAAAAAAAAAAATAAAAATATAGAAAAATCACCAGGAGACACAGACAAATGCTTACACTGGATACTCTTAAATGAACTAGTGAAAGCCAGCCAAAAACATGCTACAGGGAGAGATGGGAGTTCTTGTCTCAGCTTATGGCACAGAGCAGCTCTGTGTTTGGGAGCTGTCCTGCATTAAAGAGCTGAGGAACACATTTTCTTTTTAGCCCCCTTTAAAAGACTCGCACAGGCTAGGGCTGCAGGACCATTGTGGGCGTCTCTGGGGCGGCGGGTAGCACCACAAACGGTCTCAGACTACGTCCAACAATAAGGCGTGCGGCGTGTGGAAACAACTCGCCTCTATACCCATGTTTTACAGTCGGTTTAGAGAAGTTTTCTGCCCACAGGGGGGAGGAGGAGTGGAAGAGGGAAGAAGGGGGGGGGGCAAAACAAGAGCAAAATGTCAGCTGTAGCGAGTCAAGCAAGCCGACACAGAGAAGAAAAGATGTGTGCTCGAATTTAGGCAGTTTAGTGTGGACGTAGTCTAAAACGCACACACACAGTCACAAAAACATGTACTCTAAAGTCTAAATGAACACTGCGTGATGTAAAAATAACGAGCTAAGCATGCCCACCATGCAGTAAAATGAAGTTATAAAAATCCTGGAGAACTTGATATGTTTTGGAGACATTTTGACAAAAAGGCTTGGCAGTGATGGCTGTCCATTTGCTCCCGGCAACTAGCTTTGGATCACTGTCAAGCGCTTCATGTGGTCCGGTTGGCTCTGCTCGTGACTGCTGCTGCTTTCCCTGAGTTGTTAGAGAGTTGAAATTCTCCGTGCTATGTATGCAAAGCAGCAAAGTTTACAGAGTGAGAGTTTGTGACGATTTACCCGTCGAAGGTCCAGCACATCCTGCAGCATGAAGCGGATCCTGGAGGAAGTCTTCTTCTCCTTTATTATCTTCTCCATCTGAGTGAAGTACTGGTCCATACGAGGCTGAAAGCAAAAAAAAAAAAAAAAAAAGTTTAGTGAAAGTATGTACACTGGCAAGCTAACACATTCAGACAACACATTTATCAGATTTATGCGCGCATCTGTCACACTGCTGTTGTACCTTGGCCTTCTCGAAGTCAAGGTCCTTGCCGATGGTGGATAACAGTCTGCACAGGCACTCCAGGGACTCCTCGTCGTGGTTTTTGAGCAGCTTTACAATGCAGTCGTGCATGATGACCTCCGTGAGCATCTTGAGCTTGAAGAGTTCGCCGATGAACTTGATGTTACCCAGCGAGCGCCTCCTGGCCTTGTCTTTGGCGTCTTCTAGCTCATCGTGGAGCCGCTGCTTCTCTTCCTCCTGTGGAGAAGAAGGCAAGTTGGCTATTTACCACAATATATAATGTAAATAAATGATTAGGAACTACCTTCCAAAAAATATACAGGCACCTTCAAACTTCTAAACTGCTTTCCTTTAAAAACACATTATCATATGAGGCAGTACTCGTACCCCTGCAGCGGCCTCCATCTCTTTCTGCTTCTTTTCAAAGATCTCGTCGTTATCCTTGTCCTTCTCGAACTCCTTCTGGCATCGGTTTAGTAGCAGCTTGCGGAAATTCACAGTGGCTCCCGGCTTATCTGTGGTTTGGACTTTAAGCTGAAAGAGAACAGAGAAAATGTGTATGAGCAAAGAGTCGGGGGGGGGGTCATAGTGTGGGATTATGGAGTGTGTACGCGGCTCCTCAATTCCTCAATCCCATCAGTAGCCCAGACACGTGGCACTAATTTAAGGTCATCACTGGAGCCTGGCAGGAGTATTTGTTTGCTACCAACGCTGACCATTGGGTATCATATGACTCCTGCTTCTCCTCAATACCTCCATCAAAGACCAAGTACAGGCTTGATTTAGAACATTTTACATGACAGTTGTGTTCTTTCAGCAGCCTGTCACTGTCCTTTTCTTCAGTCAATAATGCTGGCCACATATCTGTGATTGGTCTACAGGTAGCGATGTAATCAGTCAATGTCCTTATTAAACACCCAGCTTGTATTACCTTGTGGTGAAGGACCTCAGCAGTGATAAGGAAGCAATACTATCGTACTAATAATCAATTCAATTAGTGAGCATTTACTGTCACCCTAATGAGGCTCTATTATTCCTGATGCAGAAGTCAAGGTGTTTAAAAACAGCCTGACACAGATGATAACCAAGCAAATGATCACTGTCTGTAGATAGGGGTGAAACTATTTGAGGAGGAACTTGAGATCAGATGCTATTTTTCTTCTCATATCTACTGAACGGTTTAGGGTTTTTGGGATATAACATTTTAAATTCACATTATTTATATATATTATTAAAAACACAAACTATGTCAAATGTAAACTTTGGCTCAAGGTTTTTGAGAACTAACTCAATTAAGACAATTTCAGCTATCAGGGACTCATTTCTTGCTTTACCTGCACAAGGCCGGAATAGGAATGGAATAATTCATCCACATACTCTCTTACAGCCTTTGTTTGAGACTCAATGTAAAAGCACTCTAAAGCATCCTGTATAATTGGCAGCTCAAATGTTATTTTATCTTATTTTCCATTCATTTGTCTACTCATCTATGTACTTATTTATTTATTTCTCCCATTTCTCCTCTGATTTCTCTTATCGACTTATTTTACATATATCTCAGCCCGTTGTCTGTTTGTATATGTTTTGTAGCTATTATTTGATTAGTTCTTATTTGTATGAAAAATCAATAAACAAATTATTTAAAAAAAGAAAAAAATGTAACTTTGGCTTGGTTTGAAACTTGATTATATAGTGAGAAATACAATTTACACATCTACACATTCACATTTACTGTATTCTACATATATTTTGTAGATTGTGTGTGGTGTCACTTACCCCCATAAGGCAACGGCACATGTTGGCGTAGGCCACCGAAAAGTCTGGCTCGGAGATGGCCTTTTCAAAGGTGAGGTCTATGACTCCTTTCAACCTCTCCTCAGTGTCAATAGTCAGTTCCGTCACCTGTTTCATTAGCTGTTGAAACTTTTGGGGGGTCAGTTTGTTGAGGATGCTGCGGACCCGTTTGAACAGGTCCAGGGTCTTCATCTGCTCGGGATCGTCGCTGGTTTCGGTGGTCTCGGTGGTCTCCTCCACGGCGGCTTTGCGGGTGACTTTCTTCACCGATGGCTTCCACGCTTTCTCCGCCTTGTTCAGCTGTATGTCGTCGCCGAGGGACATGCTGGAGATGATCTTCCTCGGCTCTTTCCTCTGCATCTGCTGGGAGCGACGTGGGCCGCCCATGCCCATGCCCATACCTGGAGGCTGGGGGAGAGGAAGAGGGGACGGAAAGTTAGAGGAGAAAGAGTATTTCATCAAGTGTTGTTTAACGCCTGAATTGTGAGGAAGTGTGGAGAAAATGTTAACACTTACTGGTCCTCTGCCTCCGCCTCCTCCTCCGCCTCCTCCTCCTCCTCCTCCTCCTCCCATGCCTGGCCTGCCAAGGTTGGCGAAGGAGGGGGTGAAATCAGGGCCGCAATTCATCCCCTGTAGACGGCTTGGGTCAAGTTGGCGTAGAGGGGTCTTATTAGCCTGAAAAGAAAGATGGATGATCACAAAAAGTAAGTCAAACAAGATCGAACTCTTCAAAATGTGATGCTTCCATCGTGTCTATCCATGTTTCTAGTGACAACCTCCTCGATTATCCCATCACTGTTTCTATGGTAATTACTTATAACACAAGGCAAACAAGAAAAGAAATGTGTGAAAAAAGTGTGAGTGGCTGTACCCTGTCCAGGACAACATCGCTGATGGCTGGTAGACCCTCGGGCTTGTTCATGCTGGCCGAGCTGAACTGGAAGCCCAGAAGAAACTCCCTGTCGTATTTCTTCTTCTCCTCTGCGTTGAGTGGCATCCATTTTTCTGAAAGAGTGACAGAAAAATACCAGAAAATGACCGGAATGTTCCGTTAATAAATACATCTCACATCACTTTCTGAGTTGAGCTGTACTGCTTCTCGGAGGAGAGTGAGGCTTTGATCAGATCAAATGTTGCAATATGTGAAAACACAGCAGTCATTTATTTGAATTTAGGGGCAGTGTGGAGATGGGGATCGCATAGGGCTAAAAAAACCCCCACATTGGCCTGACATCACGCTGTGTTGGCCTATCACATACATGCGAGCGCACATTCCTGGTGGACTACTTCGTAAAATGAACATCATATGTGACTGATCATTGAGGCGAAACATAAAATAGTTGTCTCCATGAAAACGTTTCAGAGTAAAATCCTTACAAACAAATATCAACAAATACATAGTGCTTCTGATATAGCCTTAAATTCATTAATCTGTAATTTGAACTCTACTTCCTGGATCGTATTTCATTGTCTAACTTTTACCTCTCTTTCTACCTCGTCTAAATGCAGCCTAATGATCCTGTGCTAGTTTGTCTATAGATACAGCAAACTGTCCACAAGGTGGCAAATGAATAAGTTCAAAAAGAGCTGCTGAAATTTTACTTTTATTTTGAAGGCAGGATGTTCCATTACCTTCTGTTTCAGCTGGGGTTTTATTTCTAAAGTGTCACACGTCACATGCTGCTGTCGTGTACTGTGTGAATATGACGTCTATTACATTAGTATCGTTTTCCAGTAAACAAACCCACAGGGACTTAACATTCCCCTCCCTTATTTTCATTGACTCGAGCCAACCTCGTCACGTTGACATGCAGCCAACTCATGAATGTGAGTGAGATAAGGTCATTGTTCAAACTGAGCAGGCACTGAAAGGTATCAAGGTTCAGAGACCCACCCTCTTTGTATTGGTACTTCTTGTCGGTGGCTGTTGGCGACTGAGGATCCGGCTTGATGTTCTCGGCATCCAGCTTGTCCTCCTTGTCCTCCCAGGTCATGTCCGCCTCCTCTTGTTGGGGGGCGGGAGGGGAAGGGGCAGGGGGCTGGGTCTCTGGTGCTGGGGCTGGTTCGGGCTCTGGTGGGGCCACTACCTGCTCCTGGGGAAATGATATTGGAAAACAAATCAGTGACGCAGATGCCTCTTATCTGGATGGTTTATTTCAAGCTGAGTTAAGGAGTTTCTGTCTTTGCTCGTGTCATAGTGTGTGGCACCAATAGACTCATTATAACAGGAGAGATAGCACGGAGAAGAACACATACATTAATGTGCACACACACAAACAATCACCTCTTTAAAGGCATCCAGAAGGTCTCCAACTGCCTCCTTTTTGTTCAGATCCTTCATCTTTCTCTTTTTCTTTGGCACTGACACAGCAGCTGCAGGAAAGAAGACAAACACAAATCAGCCACAGATAAATGTAAAAAATATGACTTTAATTAAGGAGATTTTAATTCTAAACCATAAGATATGATGCATAGCTTCTGGGAGGAAACAGAAATTAGACATGTAAATGCGTGCTGAGTGACTGACCTTGCATAGTAGTTTCTACGAGGACGGGGGTGACCGTCTGTGGAGGAGGGGTGTCCTCCCTCTCCTCTGCTGCAGGAGGCGGGGGAGTGGGCACTGTTTCTGGGGTGCTCTCAGCTATGGAAACCGTCTCTGCTGGAGATAGCGTCTCTTCCTCGGCGTCGGGTTGTGGAGTCACTGGGGTTTCTTCTTCTTTGACGTCCTGCTCGACTGGAGGAACCATCTCTTGGACCTCGGGTTGGGGAGGCGCCGCCTGGACGACGGGTTCTGCGGGAACCTCCGGAGCAACTGGTGCTGGCGCCGACTGCTCGACAGGTGCGGGTGTGGCTTCGATGTCCGGCGTAGGCGCTGCTTGAGTGATGGCTGTGGTGGAGGTCTGTGCGATGTCGGGCTCAGCGATGGGGCTGTCGTCGCACTCCGCCGTGCTGACGGTGGGGGCCTCTGGGTCTTGCGGGGCCGGGAGTGGCAGGCCGTTGGGGAGGCGGAGCTCCTCGGGCTGTGCAATGGGAGACTCCAGAGGGGCCTCCGACTGGCAGGGTGGCAACGTCACCGACGGCTTTTCTGTCTCCTCCTCTGCCACGCCGTTAGGGGTGGAGGAAGGAGCGAGGGGTGTTTCCAAAGAGGCGGCTGCTTCCTCTGCTTTACTCTCCTCCTCTTTTACCTCCTCCTCCTTTACCTCTGTGGCTTTCTTGTCTGTTTTGTCCTGTGCAGCAGAGGTGGGGACAGGGTCGGGGAGGGGTGCAGGGTAGGCGGGAACCTCAGGCGCTGATTTGTTAGGTGGAGTGGGTTCCCTGGGAGGTGGGGGAGAATCCATCACGTCTGCATCTGCAGCGCTGGGTGCTGAGGTGGAACTAGTGTTGAGAGGGGTTTCCTCTACTTCTGATATTAGAGGTTGTGCAGGGGGATTAGTGTTGGTGTCAGAGGAGGAAGCCTCTGTGGGGATGGGGTCACCCTTAGCAAGTTCAGGTGTCTTTGACAGTGGAGGAGGCGAAGGTTTCCCTCTGTCATCTGGAGGGTCAAAAGTTAGAAAAGAAGTGTTATTAAGATTAGAGCTGGTATCACATTCACAAAACACCTAAAAGAGCTGTAGCTTCAAACAGACTGACTTAGGAGAAATAGATTATTTCTGTGTCAGACCCCTAAACAGGAGTTAAATATTAACTGATTATCAGTTTTCTGGTGTGACCCAGCCCTGTCCTACATTCCTCCGCCTTATACCTAATTCAAGACATCCACTTACTCAGAAAGATATCTGGATTTGAATCAGCTTTTCACATTGTAAGTGATTCAATGTTGTAAATGATAAGCTCTGTGTAATTTTAGAGACGCTGAAATTTAAAACCACAGCTACACCAAACAACTTGGTGTTGTCACTGCTGTATTATCTTCCATCAGCTCATATGATACACTTGGTCAGAGTATCTATACATGCAAGCTGTGATTCATAACACCTTTATAATCACATGAACATACAATTATTACAACGAAGCTAAGCTAATAAACATCTTTTTTTTTTTTATTACTGCAGCAAATTAGCTTATTAATAAAATATGAGATCATCCCCACTCCTCCTCTTATCTTACTGAAATGTAAAACTCATTTCTCTTCTCTTCTTGAGTTTTGTTTTCCACACATTTCAATCTTATCAGCACAGTAGCTTAGTCAGCATGGTCGTGATGCGACGCTCACCTGGTCTAACCAGCGCTGGTGTAGATGCAGCTGGGACGCTCTCACCGTTGGCCTGGGCCACTGCAGTACTTTCTGATCCAGATATGGCTGTCTGTTACGAGACACACAGAAACACGCACACACACCGCAAAAAGAAAAATGAGCTTAGTAGTGAGGACAACATGGACGTTTTTTTCCACGTTGGTCTCTAGCTGGCAAACTCAGCCACATGTCAGAATTTCTTAAAGCAAATGGTATATGAGTTTGATTTCAACAGGTTGTAGTGTAACACATTATAAAGTAGTAACATGGATAGCTCAAGCATGCAAATTCTTATATTAAATGTGTTGGAAGGAAATAAACAGAAATTTAGACTTTTAGAAACAAATGACATGTTTGTGAAACACGCTAACACTAATTATCTGCATCTCTGGGCGTCTCAATTGAATTGTATGAGTGTTGCTAAACCACAGATTTCACTCTGGTTGAACTTATCTAATCGCAGTTCTGTATCTTTTGCAATTGCAAATGTGACTAAACTTTGAAACTGCTGTTACTATGTGTGCTGTCTTAGCTGTGTTGGCCGTGGGATCATATCACGATAGCTCACCTGTGGTGGGGTTGGGGTAGAGCCGCTACGGCCCCCTGACATAATCTCCTCTGTGATGTCTTTACCTCCCTGGTTTGGGTCTCTTATTCGGATCTGTGGAGGAGAAGAGAGGGAGGAGATCAGAGGATATAACGGTGTAAGAGTAAATGAGGAAAGAAGAGGAAAGAGAGAATGATCATGTGACAGAAAGACTTCCTTGCTATAAAAGGAAGAAAGAGGTATCGGCTGCATTTAAGAGAAAAAGTGGCTTTCCCATGATGCAACGCCTACAGTACAGTTGTCAGCCCCTTTTTCTGCATCCTCCCCTCTCTCACTCACCGCCTCTCATTCAATGAAAGCTACATTTCTCGCATTCTGAACAGGGAGGCACACCAAATCCAAACACCGACTGCGCCGTGCAAATTCCTGCTGCTGCGCGACCCAACGTGCTTCAGTCTCTAGGTCCCCGGTTAAAAAAAAGTTTTAAAAAAGTTTTAAAAAAAAGAAAAGAAAAGTGGTTTGACTGAGCTTGAATCGAGTTGACCGACTTTTAAAACCAAAGTGTCAAACGAATTCCAACTGCTGGGGGTTTGAGGGCTGTTGTGAAAATGCCTGACGCTCATGCAGGCAAAGCTAGATCTGACCTGACGAGAACAGATAACCCCCCCCCCCCCCCCCGCCCACCCACCCCCCTGTCTACATGCATAACACATTGCTCTGCTGCTGTAAAAGAAGGGAGGAAGAAAAAGAGGGGGAAAAAAATCAGTGAGGGACTGAAAATCTGATCATTCACAAGGTGCGCACCATACATTGCAAACACGTGTTTTCTATTCAGCACTTTTTTTTCTCCTCCCCTCTCTCTCTCACACTCTATAAACTACAGTAGGAAGTCAGAGCTGTCATGAAACTGGTACGAACCAGAATGCTACTAAAATAAAGTGACGCACGCAGTCACTAGACATGGATTAGAGTTTTAAAAAAGTTAAGGCAGAGCTCGTATGAGACACTGTTGCTTCTCTGCCTGCTTTTGACTTTAAAAAGAGCCAGGCTGTTACTGACCTTTACCTGCTTCAAGCCGTCAGCAGCTACTCTCCTGGAGGCATTATACAAACACCCTAGTGGGCCTCTCTCATCCTGGGGTCGGAGTAGTTGTTCCAAGCGGGCTCGGGGCTGGACTTTAAACCCCCGCGAGAAGCAGCAGCACGGAGGGCGGACGTAGCCAGCGGATTCTTTTTTTTTTTTTTTACCCTCGATTTAAACTGACACACATCCAAGGCTCAGAGAGAGAGAGAGCTGCACGCCGGCAGGACGGGACAGACAGAGCAGGGCTGGGCCTGACTGTCAGTAAGCTAGCTATAGCAACTTGACTCACTGTCTCCCTCTCTCTCTCTCTCTGTCTCTCCCTCTCTCTCATACGCTCAACAGAACAGGGAGGAGGGGAGAGAGAGAGAGAGAGAGAGAGAAAAAAAAGAGAGAGAGAGCGAGAGAGAGAGAGCGAGAGAGCGAGAGAGAGAGAGAGAGAGAGAGAGAGAGAGAAAAAAAGGATAAAGTGACTGGCCTTGTAAAGCTATGGTATTGGAATGCGGCCTCCCCCCACCACCACCACAGTTACCCACCCACCCCCCGCCACAGAAACTAACACACAGTTAAAGGGGCCGGGGAGGGGAGGGGAAGAGGAGGAGGTGGGGGGAGTGAGAGGGTTGTCCAGGGGAGGACAAAAAAAACTTATCAAATGAGCTGCAGCTAGTAGAAGTAACTCCCCCTTGTCCTCATTTTCTCTCTCTCTCTCTCTCTCTCTCTCTCTCTCTGCTACTACTCTCTGCATCCTACTGCACACTCAAGTTACTCTCTCTCTTAGTTTTTTGGGATTTTCAGGCTCACCCCTTCTGAGAGCAAAAGGAAACCAGTGCAGGAGGAGGAGGAGGAAGAGGAGGAGGGGGCATAGCAGCAGAGGAAGGCTGCATGATTAGCCCTTCCGGCTCAGAAGGGGGGAGGAGACTAGTGGCCACGTGGAGCAGAGCTATGTGCTGACATGTCCTTCACCCCTCCTCCCCTCCCTCTCTCCTCCCACCCACACCTCACCCCTCTGGATTTTCTCTTTGACATACAGTAAGAGAGAGAATAAAACAATGGGGGGGGGGGGGGGAATTGCATGTAACCAGGTAGACGGTGGCAGTCGTGAAACACCCATCTCCAAAAACATGACTGTCACAAGATGGAAGAAAGTTCATCAAGTTCCTTATTGAATAGAATAGCTTTCCAGTTCAACACACAAACTTCTGTAATTAAAGGCGATGGTTTGCTTTTGTGGAAGTGTCATTGACAGGACAGTGAATCTCTCTATTTGCTCTCTCATGATGCATCACTCCCAAAAAAAAAAAACAAGAATGCAAAGCTTGTGGTGTGTTTACATGCACATGACTACTTCACATCTGAAAGACAGATTCAAGCTGTCATTTCACCCAATGATTCCATCAGATGGACCACATGAGAAAGGACCAAAGTCCTCCCTGAGCGACCTCAGTCACTGATAAGCAGCCAAGTTCCCCCGGCAAGAGGGACCCGGACATCATACGAGTGTCGTGGCGAAAGACTGGTGCTATCTCAGTTAAATCGAGACTAGTGAAACAAACTTTGGTTAGTCAAGCAAAAAATGAACCACAAACCCACGCATGCTGACCAAAACTGAGCAAATAGAGTTTCAAGACACAAACTGACAGTCAATGAACAGATCATGATGTAAAACCACGTATGTGCACACAGCCCCCCACATACTCTAAGCCTCTTTGTCAGGTTTATGCCTCTTATGTAATCATGATTTTAACATGAGACTTTAATACCTGATTATTCTGAGTTTTCCTGAAAGAAGAGGCTGTTACTTTGACATATACTCTTCTAGATATGTCAGTATTATAAAATACTACAAAAAAATAGATAAATGAATCAGATAATAAAAACTGTGAGTTTTAGTTAGGCGATGCATACATAATGATCAAGGAAATATACAGTGTGTGACTTTCTTGTGCAGTTTTTGGCCTGCGATATACCCAAGACTACAAAATCCTCAAAAGTGAAAAAAAGGAGGATTACTAAGAGTCAGAAACTGGGGCTACAGTTCACAGCAAGCTACCACATACCAGGCGAGGGCCATCTTAGAGAGGAGAGGAAACACTAGACATACTGTAGAACTGGGGAATATATCTTACCGACCGCTGCTCAGTCTTACAGCACACCAAGTTAAGGTCAAGATGACTACTATCTATTTCAAGTGAACTCCGTGTCCAAATTCAAGAATGAGGCTTTACAGAGATTGCAACACACCTTTTAGCTCAGCTATATTATCTGGAAATCACAGGGTCGTACAATACAGTATTGCTCTAATATAAGATATACTCTAATAGTTACAACTAAAGCATACATTTTTCACACTTTGCCTATATTGACTCTTATTAACTTCTTTCTCTCTACATGTACTATTTGGTAACGTGGACACATATTGGCTAACATTACTTCTTTTTATTTATCACTATTCTATCTATATTAATTTATATTATGACTAATTTTCTTTTATTGTAAAGCTCTTAGTCACTCATCAACTAGAAAGGTCAATCAATCCATCAAATTTCATGTAGTTCAAAAAACAAATGATATGTTTCTCTAACCCTAAAAATGTTTAAGGAATACTTCGTCCAAAATATACGGTTTTACTTCATCTGGAAGTCCAGTTTTTTTTAATCTCACTTAAACTTCCATATACACAAAACTCTGTTGGTCCTATATTGATCTTGAAGAAGAAACATGGGCTGTGTCTGAATCACTCCCTATTTACTGTAAAGTGTGCGACATTTACCCTCTGCCATTTTATGTGACTATCCAAATGAGTGTGTAAATATATCCACTATATAGCGTCCTCAAATATTCCACAATGGAATGAAAAAAGTAGTGTGAAAATGACTATCGTGCTACTCTACAGTAGACCTGTCACTACTTTTGTTGGACGACATATTGCCTCAGAAATAATCGCGATAAACGATATAATTGTCATTTGAGGATCATTTTATACCATTGATATAACTAGCATAATAATACGAGAGGGGCGGGGGATGGGATTGGAGAGTGGGTGATATGCTTTTGTAAAAACCCAGACTGCCACTATGGGCCAGGACAGAGTCATTTACCTTTAATTCCATATAAGTGGCGCCGCTCGCTGGAGGCAACTACTTGCTTAGCCAATGTGACATGAATAGCCTCTTAGCTGCTAATGTGAAATGTGGCAATATTGAGGTAAAAATATGATCAAGGTCATGTCCATGTATCATACGATAAGTCCATATATAGACATGATTTTGTCGATAATTACGTTAACGTATGATAAGTCGATCATTTTTGTGACAGGCCTGCTCTACAGCTGATGGTGATGACACAAAATGTTAACGATGAGTTAGTGATTTGCTGCTCACTATTGAGCGAACTATTTAGTGTTTATTATAAAGGGAGTAGTGAATGGGGGAGTGATTTCAGACACAGGCTTTTTTCATGTACTCCTTTGAGATCCCACCTCCCAGATGGAATTCATAAGTATGGCATGCATCACTGTCAAGCATTTTTTACTCTGATATAACTCAAGTAGCCGCTGGCCATTTCATTTTTTTGCTCTATAACTAAATGATGTGAATATTTGCATCCTTTTTGTAATTTATATTTCAGTTAAGTGCAACAAAATGTAGAAAAATACATTTCCGCTGTGTTTAAATAGAGAATACTTTATAACACATATCCTTAACTTCTTCTATTTACTCCTCGCTGTTGGGGGGATTGTACGTGCTGCAGCAAACAAATAAGGGCATGCATTATCACAAAATATCATACGTAGCAGTGCCCACACCTTTTTCCATCATTCGTGTGCCAAAAATGTTGCCCTTAGTCAGCAATATGAAATGTCTGTGCAGATGTGTATGCAGATAGGTCTAACATTAGCATAGGAACATTGAGTTTATCTCGCTGTAGCTGTTTGGGGCTGGAATGTTCTCAGGAGTAGAGACACAGATGTGATCCATTCAGATGACATTATCATAAAATAATAGTAGGAGTTTAAATACCAGACCTGCCCTGATAAACACATCTTGTCCAAATAGGGCTGATAAGAAATTTCCATTTTAGGGGAACATTTGTTTAACACTACTAGTGGTTGATTCTGTTTATATAATGTTATACTTGGAAAATAAAACAAAAGTCATATGTAAACCCTGAAGCAGATATGATTTATCAAAGCCACATTGTCCCGTGCTCAAAGTGTTCATTTAAGTAGAAGAGTGAATCATACCTGTTTACGTTCCCGTTTGGTGGGGATGTGCTGGGGAGGCTGAGGTGGAGGTTGCTGCTGTTGAGGAGGGGGGTTCATAATGACGGGTGTTGCCTGCACCGAGGGGGTGTACTGAGGCTGGGCAGGATAGTAGGCCCCCGCTGTGGATCAGATAGAGAGAAGAATGTAAACCAAAGCCCCGTTTCCACTAAGGAAGTTCCTGGTCAAATTTAAGAGGCGGGACCTTTACAGGAAGGTCCTCTCACTCTGTCCTCTCAGCTGTTGTGTCTCCATAGCAGAGTAGGTTACGTTATGAACTTTTTTTCCGGCAGTGTAGACGCTTTCTATTACTGTTCTTATTCTGTTGGGTTTTAAAAATGCCGCTTATTTTAGCACTTTCTGTTGATGCCACATCCCGTTTTGAGTATACCCAATCAGCACTGAGTAAACCTCAAGCTACCCTGAGGCAGGGACTCGTTTAGACGTAAAAGTTCTGGGAGATTGTCCATCGGGGGAAGTTCCTGCTGGAGACACGCACCAACAGCCCCAGCCCTGTAAAATTACCCCGAAGTTCCTGCAGGGGAAATGGGGCTATTGATTAAACTTCAATTCCTTGATTACAAAAGTAATCAGTGTCAGGTTTGGGCTTTTGTGTCCTGATGAATGCTCCTGTGAGCAGTGTAGTGACACCTTTCAGAGAGAGGTGAAAACGTCTGAGTAAGCGCTTTGCTTCCTACTAAAGCAGCACATTCAGGGTTATTGTTACAACTCTTTGCTGAATATGGACAGGCTACTCTCAAAGAATAAAGCTTACGATGAATCATGAGTTAGCCAATAAATTAATTCATACAAGGTTAGAAACTTACAATAAAAATAACTGAAATGTCATAAAGACATATTCAGACTAATTAGTGATTAAGTAATTAGAGGAAATACACTTTTTGTGTATTAGCACTAAAACTAAAGTGAAAAAATAACAAGTAGGGTTGGCCGATCACAGACTCTTCATAGAGTTTCTGCTAGTTGCTTGGCAACCTCAGTAATTAGCTTAGCTTAGCTTAGCAAAAGTACCAGAAAAAAGGGGAAACAGCCATTCCTCAGGTTAAATAAATCTACTTACCAGCACCTCTAAAGTCCACTAATGAATATGTAACACATCTTATTTCTTTAATTGGAATAAAACTGTACAGTATGTAGAAGTCCAATACTGGTTGGAAAAAGTGACTGAAATAGTTTTCAGTGGGTTTTACCACTTTTTTCAACTATTTCGTGGTCGGGTGCAGTGACTTCTTGGAGTCCTGAGGTTGCCAGGCAACTAGCGACTCTATGAAACTGCCGTGCTTAGCCAAGAAATGATTTGACACACAAACCCCGTAAAAAATCACAACTTGTTATCACACTTCGGTTTTGATACACATTAAACAAACTGAAACAGCCTAGTGAACTTGAGAGATGCTGGAAAGCAGATTTTGTTGGCAGCAGCTTCGTATTTACCATGCATATAATGACAGTCGAATCAATCTTCTCATGCAACTCTCTACATTTCCACAAATGTCCCAACTGCTCCTTTTAATACCAGGTCAAAGCATTTTGTAATCCATGCCAGAGTATTCTTTACTGGTACTGTTAACAATCTGAAACACTTTTGGTATTACCTAGCCTATTCAGACATTTCCAGCTTTCCATTAATAGACTTCCACCTACAACTGTGTAGCTGCTTTCCTGGTGCTACATGCAGCTTTCAGTCAGATACAAGATGATTTTCTTTGGGTCTTGCTTCACTGGAGCAACGTTGAGTACTTGCGTGTTGCTGTAGCATGGAGTCTAGGTAATGAAATCATGCGACAAATCAGGTGACTGTAATTTAACTTTCTTTTTTTTTGAGAAATTACCAAACACACAATTTGCACATGTATTTTCCACCAGGTCCTTTTCTTACCGCGCCTCCTTCTGAAAACTACAGCAGTGGAGTAATACAACCTGGAACTAACACCTAGTCCTCAGTCGCAGGTAATTATGGTAACTGAGGAAAAACTTCAGCATTGCCTCAAATCTGTAGATTTCTTATGTCTTTCTACTCACTTTGTGTGCTTTTGTGCCATCTCAACATGTCACTTCTTGCTGTGTCAGACTCTGAAGGTGCCTGGAAAGCCTTAGGCCAGATAGGCCTTCAGACCATGACATAGTCTCTCCCCATGCCAGGGCCCTCCATTGGGGTCCCCTTATTTCTTAAGGCCATGCATATGGATCACGTTCACAAATTTATCAAGATAACTCCTACGCCAACGTGACCAAGGAGAAAAAAACACCAAAACGTTCAAACAACCACTATTAGCTTACCCGGTCAATAATGTCAACAAGTACCAGTCAAAAGTTTGGACACACTTTCTCATTCAATGGATTACCTGGCTTTGGAACAGGCCTCAGTTACAGTGCAGAAACAAGAACACCCCCTCCCTCTCTCCCTCTCTCCCTCTCTCCCTCTCTCTCTCTCTCTCTCTCTCCCTCCCTCCCTCTCTCTCTCTCGCTCTCTCTCTCCCTCCCTCACACTCAGCTGCAAGGAAAGACTGAGGTTAAAAAAAAAAAAAAAAAAAAAAAAAAGGAAAAAAAAATCCTTAGATTGAAGAGGCCTCTCTTTCAGCTTGGCAGTGGCTAGCTCTCAGTCTGCCTCTCTCCCCCTCTGCATGCATTTCAGTCTAACTCACATTACTGAGTCTGCATTGTTGACCAGGAGCAACACAGCCTAAATATAGTCAAAAACCCACACCGGCTTGGGGGAAGAGAGAGCGAGCGTGCGAGAGAGAGACAGAGTGAGAGAGAGAGGGAGGGAGGGAGGGAAGACACGAAAGAGAGAAGGACAGAGAGAGAGAAAGAGAGAGCATGCTTGAAACCAGAAAGACTATTCTTGGACAGCATCCCGCTACTGTAAATAAGAGGCTTGAGATATGACTCACAAAGTAAAGGAGAATGAGAGAAAGAATTGGACAGAGGAGAAGGGGGGAGCTGCAAAGAGACTCACAGTCTAAACGACACCTACCCTGAGAGTCCTCCTGCTCTTGAGACCCGCGGTTCCCCATGCTGAATGCAAAAAACTGCGTCTGGACAGTAAAAAAAAACAGAGGGGGCTTCTTGTCGAACCCCCCTCTCTTACTTCTTCCTGTCCTCTCTACAGGTGCCCTCTCTCAGAATGACTTCTTTTAATGCTCAGCCCTCCTCCTTCCAGCGTGTCTTCGTGTCGCTCCTCCCTCTGACCTTCCTGATTCCTCCCTGCCTTTCACTTCTTTTTTTTTCACCTCCCTCCCTTTAACCCCCCCCCCCTGCCTCCCTTTGTGCTGGCAGGCAAGCTAAACTGTTAGTGGACTGTTGAGACCAAAAGCAGCCCTGTGTTAAAACTACGTAAGAGGCATGCGTGAGTAGAGGTGTGTGTTTGTTTGGCCAGGTATCAGTCAGACATGAAATAGGATACGGGAAGTCCAGTTTGACCAATAAAATGTATGAGTTTAAAGGCTTAGAAGACACAGAAACACAGCACAGCACTTTATAGTAATCTGAGGTAAGATTTTACCACACTGGACCCTGCTTTCCAAAGGCGACTCAAGGCTAAAATGATCTTAATTCAACTTCTATGAGCAAAAAAATCATTCTAGTCTTAAGATACTTTTACTTTACAGGGGCCCTAGAAGAGGGGTGTCAAACAGATGGCCAGTGGGCCAGAACTGGCCCACCAAGGGGTCCGTCCAGCCCACTGGCTCACTTTGCAAAGTATGAAAATTGCAGAGTAATTATTTTTCTTAAGACAAATCTGTTTTGTAAATGGACAGTAAAGTTATAATATACATATAATATATCAATTGCCTGTTATTATGCAATAGTTTTACTGGTCCAGCTCATTTGAGATCAAATTGGACTGTATTTGGCCCTTTAACTAAAATGAGTTTGACACCCCTGCTCTAGAAAGTCATAGTGGCAAATATTTTATCTTTCGCGCTGAAGATTGAGAGATTAACAGCAGAAGTGCAGTGTAAACATTACAAAGTAATCAATTTCATCTTTTTCTGCGACCCTGTGTGTGTTTATTTTCACTGAACCCTCCGTGTTGGCTTGCAGGCAGTAAGATAAGTGATCTGATCCATGCTGGCAAAGACATCACAGCCTACTACAAAGGGAGTGGCGGCTGCTCCGTATAAGATTAGTTAAGCAAATCATACAACCTGGAGGGAGGGGGGGGGGGGGGAGGGTGGTGGGAGTAATATAAATATCCTGTCACTATGCTCCGTCAACACACCACAATATGTGTGTGTGTTTACATCCACCAGAAAACAACAAGACTGTACCACTTAGAGGACTAGGGCGGGGGGTGTTAGAGTGATATTCTGGGCATTGTTTTTCTATGTTGTATTTTATGCAGATCCTGAAGGGATCATGAAGGCTGATTATTGCCACTCTCTTAACCACACTCTCAAACCAAATGGCCAAAGCCAGTCAATCAGACACTGGAGTTTGAGAGCCATAACTCACTGTCATATGACTAGTTTATTTAGGGTCATGTGCCACCCTGATGTCATGACATGTGACTCGCAGAATGACCAATGTGACACAAACAACTTAGAGAGCAAACAGGTGGGTATGTTATGTCACGGAGATGGTGAAATAAATATCTAGCGTAAATAGCCGTGCAGCTCTCGTAGCGCCAGTTAGCCGGCTACTGTTGAATTAACACCGAGCCCGGCAGCCCCAGCACATACTGTGTGTCTCTGCCTGGTTGCTATCAGAGGGAAAAGGGGGGAAACCATTTAAAGATAATTACTTTTTTTTTGGAATATGCAGAGTCCCCCTTTAAGGGTTTAACTGTGATGGATTTTCAGGAATAATTTTTTTTTTTTTACCATATTAATTTAAAACAATAATAATAAATACACAATCATAATAATAGAAAACAAATATGTAGAGGAAATAGGGTCTCGGTAGAATAAGAAAATTCAGGTGATAAATTGGCACTAAGGATATATTTACAACTGTTTTCTTTCAAAATAAGAGCCATAATCTCATTATTTTACATCACTTGGACAAAAGAGAATGATGCTCTTCAAACTCAGGTGACCACTAAACAGAGACCACCTGAGAACATGGAACTCTGAGGTGCAGGATTAGTGAGAAAAACCAACAATAGATACAGTGTCGAAGCAATTTGGGAAAATCCTGAATCTTGTATATTACACTGGAATGATTTCTCTTGTATGCAATCTGAAATTTAGACAAAAACCACTGAATCCTCTAAACATAGGTATATTTCTTGGCTATATCGTGTCCGCTGGTTTCCTGGCAAAACACGATATATAAAGTGTTAATTAGTGAGCATTAGATGTTTCTTCACCTTTAGACAGAGCTAGGCTAGTCATTTCTCTATATATGTCTAATCCATAAAGTTGTATCATTCTGCTTATCTAAACCAGGTAAAAAGCAATTAAACACATATCTAAAAATGTTGATCTATTCCTTTGAGCACATCTATGAAACTCTGAGATGAACAGAGCTTTCCTCCCAATTAACTCAATGCTGATAAAGTATATTTACTTAATGCTTGAGTGATGAAGTGTCATAGCAGTGAATTATTTTATTGGTGCCACGTTGTTAAAGTGTGACAGCCGCATATTAATGAACACAATCACATTCAAGAGTCCAAGTAATACAAAAAGTTTTTTAAATTGGTAAAAGCTCAATTTTGATTAGTTTACAGTATGCATTTTTACATATTTATATTTACATTTTCCTACATTATCTTTTACTTAATGAATGGGTAAACTGAATATAAACTAATTAAATTCCTGCTGCCTCACTGCCTGAGGACAATGACAACAACTGAGTCTTCAACCAAAAAGTTATAAAAACTACTTTATATTCTATAAAAAGATGGGGGAAAAGGCAGACTTTATGGCTACTAGTTGTAGGTGCAGAATGTGCACAGGCATTGTTTATCATCAAACAGTACTAAAGTGCAAAGAGCATGATACGGGAAACCTAGAGGGAAGAATTGTGTGGGTTTTTTTTTTTTTAAACAGGCCTGCATTGAAGCCTGAGTATCCTATTGCTGATGAGCTACAGTTTAAACAAAAGGCAGCACATAGCTCAGATGCCAGCCAGTGGGGGGTCAGCAAGTTTGTTTTCAGGGCATCATCAGTTCTTGCGGTGCACTGACACTCGACCGCCTCTAGAGGGTGCACGCACACATGGGATGTACTGCAAAAATGTCTGCAGTGCTGTGTGTGTGTGTGTGTGTGTTTGTGTGTTTGGCACGAGTTATGTCAATTTAAGACAAAAGAGAGGAGGACTGGAATGAATTACCAAAGAAGAAAAAACCTTCAGAGATGTCCACGTGTATAAGCTGCTGTGTGATGGTTATATTCATTTTTAACGCTCCAACGCTGCTGTTATTATGTTGACATACTTTTACTTATCATTCTGGTGTACCCATGTCACTTATCCTGCTTTGACTTCTGACATTTTGCAGAATGCAGCCGCAACCTTTGCTGACGACATCTTATCTAGTAGCTGCATTTCATTATGCTCATATGGTTTATGTCTGTTAATATGAAGAGTAATATTATCTGATTGCTCCCTGTGTGATTGCTGGACTTCACTGCATAAAAATCACAGTCTAGAGATACATTGCTGCTCTTTGGTTGTGAGGAACTTACAACCAAATCTTTACCTTTAAAAAAAAAAGAATCGCACTTCTTTGCTATATGCTACAACATGATTTAATATACGTGTATGTCTTGAGTTGTTCCACGGATTTCCACCGCCATAATAAAAAAAGATTCTCAGCAGATGCACTTGAGTGTTGTTCCGTGCTCTAAACCTGCTGGTCTGTTACTTCTCATTTCTTATTAAACGGAAACGCCCTCAGCAGAAAGAAGTGTCGGGAGCACTGACAACACTTTTGGGGGTTGACTTCAGATAAAGGATAATAATAAATCAGCGTCTCCGCCTGTGTATTGCGAGCCCAGCGGCCAGAGTTGCTCGGCAACTACGCACCCCACCCTCCGTCTCTCTTGTCATGCTTCGTCATGGAGGCACATTGCCAAGGAGAAATATGATAGAATTCAGATTGACTCGTAAGCTGTAGAGTCACTTCTGTTCCTCTCACACTTCATCATGAGCAGAAAAAAATAAAATAAATAAATTGGTCTCATGTGAGCTAAACAGTCCGTCCGCACCCTCCCTCCCCACTTCAGCGTCTCTGTCCACAGAAGCAGCTGAGAGGACCGTGGCCAAACATACTGTCTTCACCAGGCTGACTGACAGAAGACATTTACTTCCTGTGGAGCCGCCTTGCTCCACAGGAAGAAATCGATAGTGTGTGTATTCACTGATATGGTTAGTAAATTGAAAAACACATATACAGTGGGATTTGTGGGATTTAAACAGCTGCCTTTCTATGTGTATTGCCCATGACCTGTCTCTCTCTCTCTCTCCCACCATTAAACGGGTGCTGGAGATGGGAGACTGTCATATCCTCATACAGACAGCTGCTGTGATGACTTCCCTCCCTTGTCCTGTGTATAAGCACCATCGCCCCCTGCTGCTTGGCCGGAGTAGTGCTGTGTATCTCGCTCAGAACAGACAGCTAGCGGACTGTGAGGAGATATTCACTGCAGTTTGACTACATTTGTGCTGTATTAGAATTGCTGACTTTACCTTTAAGAATCGTATGCTATCTTATGCTGCTCTCTTGCTATTTATCTCAGCTGTTAGTCTTTCTGTGTGAGTGGCTCATGTGAGGCCCCGGGTAGAGCCTCTTACCGTAAGTACCATATTCAGCCGGGCTGGTGCCTGGGTAGAAGCCTGGGGTGCCTGCTGGTACTGGGTATTGCTGGGGTGTGGCCACGTAGGGTGCTGAGCGAGCAGGAAACTGAGGAAACAAAAATGAGCGGGAGCATGACAGATAGGATAGGAAGAGAGGGAATAAGAGTGAGAAGGGGAGGAAAGAAGAATCGTTAAGATACTGCTTCACGAGTGTCAATCTGTAAATGATGAGCACACACAGGCCTGCATCAGATTGTCACCATACACAGCTTAGGTACAGTTCGAAGATACTAAATTATATTTTATGGAAAAAATGTTAAAGTTCAAGTCTGCTAAAAATCTTTGATATGTTCCTTTATTACATCACATGTCCCCCGGGTATGTTCATCTTGGAGAGACTATTTTAAAATGTTTTGCTCCAGACTCATGGAATACCCTTCATTGCATGTTAAGTACTGAACACTTTTGCAAATATAATCTTACATTTGAATGTTTGAATGTTGCTATTTCATTCGTTTTTATGCTTTTACACCTTTTAAATCTGTTTGTTTGTTTTAATGTGATCCTGGCTTCGTTGGAAATGAGGATAACCCCTCAACGTATCCCAGAGACAATAAATTAAGGTTGATGATGATGATGATGATGATTATCTTGGACATACACTGCCCTGCTTCCATAAATACCCACTGAGTGTTTGAGCTCAGAGCTACAGACAGACTGGTGAAGTCAGAAACACAAACACATAGTTGGTTTTAGTCTTTCAGGATTACTTTTACAGGATTTGTGAAAATAAACACATGGAATATCACCTTTTTTCGGCTTTTAGGCTTGTCACAATAATTACATTATCAGCTTATCATACAACAACTATAATATAAAATCATTATCAAAATCACATGTCCATATATCAGTCTGTGTTTTTACAGAAGCGTAGCGCTAAATCTCCAATCCTGCCCCCCACACCCCATTCATTATTATGCTATTAGATCATCATTATATCAGTGGTTTAAAATGGTCGCAATTATTTCCTAGACAATATATCGTCCACCAAAAGTAGTTGTCATTACATGCCTATCTACTTTATCCTACAACTGCATTTTTATTTTTATTTTCAAGTCTACATTTTCCTGTTGTCATGAGATGTCAGTACGCTGACTGCTACACCGTAAAGATTCATGCTAACTTAATGCTAGATGCAAATCATTAAAGTCCCACATGCCAGATGTTATACACTCAGAGTCTTTGATGACTGCTCGCCATCAACAGACATAGAGGCTCCTCAGACAGACAGAAATCACTTGTGGACTATAAAAAATGGATGTGTATTGTATGTCAGCAAGGTTGGGAAGGTTATTTTGGTTAATGCTTTGTAATAGGTTATAGATTACTAGTTAACCTATTTAAAATGTAATAAGTAATGTAACTATTTTAATTACTTAATCAAAGTAATGTAACTTATTACATTTGATTACTTTTCTAATGTTCTAACCAATGTTTTCAGCTGTTAGGGTAAATGTACCCATTAAGCACCACAATCTAAGTCCAGATGTTTTTCATGGATACTGACATGATTTATAAGGGAGATCATTTCTTATAAAGCAACATTTATCTCTCATTGGAAAATGTAATCGTTAGTTCATGTAGATTTTGGAATATAAAATAAAGATATCTGATGATAATTTAACTACACGTTTTCTCAGGAACTGTAATAGATTACAGTTACATTTATTTTGTAATTCAATTATGTAAAGGTTTTTTTGGCCTCCTACCTGTCCCGGTATGAAGTAGGCGGGTCCCTGCGGTGAGCTGGGGAAGGGCAACTGTTGGCTGGGGATCATCATCATTTGGGATCCGGGGCCCGCCTGGTAGACGTGGGTGGGCGTCACAGGCCGCGGGGCGCTGTTTGGCGGGCCGACCCGGGGCCCGCTGTTAGGAGGCAGGCTGGCCCTGTTGGTGTAGTAGGGCTGGAGAGAGGAGGCGAGTCGCAGGAAAGAAAGGTGGTTGACAGAGCAAAGCGAGGTGAGGAGACCAGGGGAGCGAGACAAAACGAGAAGCCGCAGGCAAATGTTGAGAGAAGAAGAGGATGGAAAACAGGGGAGGCAGAAAGACAGAGGGGGAAATGAGGGAATTGTTAGTTACCTTTCTGAAACCTCTGACATAAAAACTATCTCCCATGCCCTCGTATGAATTTTTATCTCTTGGACCAAGTGGAGCTAGCTTGTCCGGCCTAATGGCTAGGCTTCATAGTTTGTCCATGAATCTGTGGCTAGACTCCAACTGGAAACATATTGGCCCTGCCTGCCAGAAGAGATAAAGCAGCCTAATGCTGGTTCATTCAGAGCCTCCTCATTGACATTCTGCTGCTGGCCTGGGAGCTAACCGCCGTAGCCAGCAAAATGACATCAAGCCAACAATGCAGGACACTGCCAAATATTAGACACACACACACACTTCTCCAGAGGGTGTGAAAAAAACACACAAAAAAAGACGGAAAATTCTGGAAGAAAGAGGAAATTGAGTTACCTGTAGTGATCTGAAGCTTCCCTTCAGCAGCGCAAACACAGATCACACACAGAGACACATCAAATGGAAGTGAGAAGAGGGGTGGGAAAAAGAAGGGTTGGTGGGGTGGGGGTTGGGGGTGGGGGGTGGTGGGGAGGTGGAGAAAGAGAGAGCACCACAATCAGTTCGAGCAAAGCGCCCAGAAACCATCCGTTTCTGAGCCAAGCACTGAATTAACAAGCAGCATGCAGAGAATAGGCGAGAACAGCGAATCCCAATAAACTAAGACAAGTTTGTAATGAGTGAGATGCAAAAACACCAGAAACCATCACCACAAGTTTAAACTAAGACTGGTGCTGGTGTGTTTTTTCCACTTTCTCCTAACATTATAATGAAGGCTGGTCCAACACCTGTTTTCAGGTATTCCTTTACATTCATACATATCATTTTTCACTGGCACAGGCAGTGAAATTCCAACACTGTAGTGCATTTGATCTGGTTTGATTTAGCTGATACAGATCTGCTTAAATATATCACAGTTCAGCCCTGATAACAGGACAATACATGTAATGAATACATGATACACAATGAAATGAAATGAATCTCTGCCACCTGGATCATTTGAAAAAAATCTTGGATGAATTATTCTCAAATTTGATTAAGAAATACTTTGTATTTCTTTATAATAGGTCAGTGGATCACTCAATGTACGTTTCCTAAACATTCATGAATAAATATTTTCATTAAAGCAAAGATCCCCCCTAAAGTTTGATCTCATTATTGATTTGATATTGTGGTCATTGATTGTGTAGTGGAATCAATGTCCACAGTCCATGTTTTTAGTCCATACATCTACTGCTTCTTTGCATTTGCAGTGTGACAGCATAGAAAAATCAGTCATGTGAGTCAGTTGTGCTGTTAGTACCTGTTGATGTATAGGCCGGGGCCCTGGGGCAAACTAGAGGAGAAGAGGCAGACGGGACAGAGGTTAAAAGGTAAAAAAACTCCCAAAACAACAAGATCCATGCTTCACTCTCCACCAACAGGCTCCTTCCTGCTCTGAACCATTCAAAAAGGTCAATTAAAGGCCAGATTCACATTAAAATCATTCAGTCTGAAAACAGTGGGAAGCTTTAGGAGGGGTCTGAAACGCCTAGATTTTTAACCCTCTGGAAAGCGTCAGTCAAGGTCATTTTCTGTTACTTTTGTAATGTTTGTTTATTTAGGCCTGTCACCATAACTACTTTTATTGGATATATTGTCTCAGAAATAATCACGATAAACGATATTATTGTCATTTGAAGATCAGTTAATACCACTGATATAATGAAAATATAATAGCATAATAATGCAAGGGGTTGGGGGTGTGTGATTGGAGAGTGGGCGCTACACTTGATGAGCTTCAACTCCCACACCATGTATCATACGATAAGCCCATATATAGACATGATGATGTTGACAATTACTTAATTGTACGATAAGTCGATAACGCAATTATTGTGACAGGTCTAATGTTTTTTGTATGTGTTTGTAAGGTATGTGAGTGCTTTAAAAGGCACCTATAAACAAAACACTTTATTATTACTACTATTACTTTTAAAAATTCTACCCAACTCATGTGTGCTAACCAATTTATTTACAATGTAGCAAGAATGTTGTTTTTATAACAGTTTTAAAAAAATACATAACCATAACCTGCTCAATTCAGTAGACTTCACTTCATAATAATTAGAAATAATGATAATTAAAAACTTGAAAATAACACTATATACGTAGCCTATGAAACATAGTGGATGTAATGCTCATGTGTTAGCATGTTGCACACTCAGCTGTGAGACTGTGTAAGGTCGATTATGAAGGACAGGCTTTAACACACACCGTTCAAATGGTGCAGAACTGGTGAGAAGCGGGCGAACACGCATGCAGGCATTTTTTTAAAGAAACTGACAGATCCATTCAGGAGGCTGTACACAATATTTCCACTGGCAAAGATTTCAGACAGCGACAGGCAGCTGCAATTAAACCCAATATGTGTGACATTTGCAGTGGGAAGGAAAAGACCTGTTTAGGCAGTTTAGCTCAATTTGGTTTAAAAAAAAGAAGAAAAAAAGTGAGACTTCTTCTGAGAGTCCACCTGTATGTGTGTGTGTGTGTGTGTGTATGTGTGTTTGTGTGTGTGTGCTTTAGGGGGTCGGTGAGCAGTGGGTGGGCCTACCTGTCGGGGCTGTGGTGTCGGGTTCATTTGTGGATGCGTTGGGGTGGCAAACACGACGGAAGGGGGCTGCCCGGGGGGGAACGATGGCTGCAAGAGACAGGAAGTGATATCAGCTGGAGACGAGCGGGATGCAGGAGGAAGAGGGATGTGAAAAAGGTGAGGATACAGAATAGACGAATGGGCCATATTGTTTTATTTTAAAGAATAGTTGAGCTGATGTCGTGAGAGGCTGGAGACGGGCACAGTAGCATTGGAACTAGTATAACATTGTATGGACTGTCTTTTTGGGGTGTTGCACCAAAGACCAGCTGGTGGCTGCAGCAGCAAGTTTCTTCCTTAGAAAAGCATATTGATCTGCTTTTCATTATCTGCAAAAAGAAACCTGTTATAAAGCAGTCCCCCTTTTTTCACATCAGCGCAAACAAGCCAGAGAGAGAGAGAGAGTGTAATAGGGTTCCTTACCTGTGAAAGGCCAGGGGAGGGGGCAGGGTGGGGGGTGGAGGGGGGTCCTGTTATAGGTTGTGGTGCTTTATTCATTTCATGGAGTTCTGCATGGGGAGGCGGAGGTGGACCTGTGTACGAATCTGTAGAAAAAAAAAAGGGGGGGGGGGGTTGAGGGAAGAAGTTAAATGGGTCTTTTGGTTAGTAAATTGCCAGCCATTACTGGAGTTATTGTGGCATTCGGGCCCACTGTGGTGAGGACTAATGGTCCACGATGTAATAAAGTGTAGCATAAAACACAGAGAGGAATGTAGGATCTTTTTTGTCTTTTTGGTTTTAAAGAAACATGTTTGAACATTTTAGTAGCTGAACAAACTGAACTTGACTTTATGTTCCAGTCAGATTTATGTTGAGGGTTAAGGCTCGGTATACTCACATTTATGAATCCTTTTAGGTCCTGAGTGTAATTACACTGAGGAACAGTTTGTCCTGAAACACAGACACAAACAGAGAAACCTTGTTAACAAAGAGCATTGATCGGTTAATAACAAATAGAAACCTATTATAGAGGCCCATGTAACTGAGAAGACTATAACAAATAGCTTCTGATGATAGGAGCCTGCAATTTCAGTCCTGGGTGCATTTGTATGAGGTAAAGAACTAACAGTGTTAAAAGCTGAAATTTTAACATGTGATTAATAACATAAATCATGGCTGTATTCCAGTCACGTGTGCAGGTTTAAGAGCTCTCGAGTTGTGCATGTTGGCTCGATTGCTGGAACACAGTCATCATTAATGGTATTGTAATGGTGTGTGATATAACACACCTGTGCTTTTTACTGCTGTTCTGTAAAACATCTATTCTGGTCGGTGTTGTTAACGAGTACAACCGAAGCGGTGAGCCTTGTTAACTACACTCTAAACCATAACATAGATCTTTTCATCACTCTGGTGGATAATTCAAAGATATTAGCTATGAGTTTTTTTTTTTTTTTAAATCAATCTAATCACATCTATAAAATAATCCATCTCCAATACCAACAACATCTGTGTCTGCCACCTAACAATATGGCATGTGTAACATCACAGTAAATGCTCAAATGTCCTGTACTGTGTTACAGTTCTTTGTTACTGTAGTACAAATTACTGTGACTCAGTCCACACAGTCTGAGACAAAGGAGGATCTGTAATTTGTTCCATTGAACTCAGGAAATGTGCCTCCCAACAAGTGCTAACAAACCAAATCTGTGATACCAGCACTGATACTTTAATCTGAGAGTTTATATATATCTGATACCACTGCTGTTTTTTTCCCTCTTTTCATTAAAACCCTGTATATCCTCCTTTGTAGAACTTGGAATCACTGATCTATGTATTTATCTACATATTAATTAACTACAAGTGGAGACCTCTTCTTAGTACAGATAAATTGGTCAGCCGATACTATCGGTTGATATTGACCTATCACAGATATATCGGTATCTGTGAATATGTCGTCCGATATTGTTTTTTATTTTGTAAAGTTATATAGGCAACATTTTCTGTATATTTGACCCTTTTTCTTATTTAAGTTTCATACATATTTTCTTTTTGTTACGCATGTTTGTTTTTTTTAGCTAATTCTAATTATTAATTAAATGTATCGAAATTGCAATACAGCCTATCACAAATATCAAATTGCAAGGGGTGCAATTTTTGTTAAAGTCAAAAATGTGTTTTCAAAATAACATTTGAAATGAAATATAGTGGTGGTGCAGTTTGTTTGCTACAGATACTTACAAAAATCACACCATAAATCACTTTGTTTTTCAATGATAATGAAAATATGTAAAAATGATCATTCCCTCAAATATCGCAAATCATTTTTAAAATTGTCCTGTTAGAACATCTTAATGACTGACTCTGAATATGTGTTTCATCATCCAACTAAATGACCAATACTGATGACAATATCATTACAATAGTTTAGATCAGTGCATATAAAAAAAGCTGAATTATTTTCCTCTGTTCATACTTTCTGCAGCATCTCTATTTATTTGTGTCCACTGGTGTATTTTTAACTGATCAATTCATGCAATTTGTCCAGCTTTTTAATTTACTTTGCATTCTGCCTAAATACACCTCTTGACATAAGGAGCCCACTTTTCATAATGCAGCTTTAACTCAGAATAACTGACTTGAGGCTTCCTGTGTGATCACGCTCCTCACAATAGTGACACATTTGGTATTTATAGCTGAAGCCTACATTATCTCTGCCAGTGACACGCACACGCCCCTTTCCCTGACACGCACACACACACGCACTCACACTCAGACACACAGCAGCAGAGTAAAAAGCCTGAGTCATGATGAATCAGGGTGTTTTTTCTCTTTTTTTTCTCAGAAGAAGAGGAAATCACGCTGCAGAAATGGTTCTAATCGAAGCTGTTACCATGACTGTGTCCACATATAAATGAGAAAGAAAAAGACAATGGGTTTTAACTGCGCTGATGAAATCCACAGCTCAGAAAAAACTGTGTCATGGATGGCAGGCTGGTCCAAAACTGGAGCCTTGGCTTTTAAGAGGATGTCGGCAGTAAAGTAAAAAAAAAAGTTAGTGGAACTAAAAGACTGTTGGAGGGGTGAGGGGCAGCAGTTCAAACGCTCATACACATGCACACACAGAAAGATTGTCCCATTGAGCAGGGGCTGGCTCTGAGATGAAATGCTGAGTAAACAACCTTGGGGCTAAAAAAAAAAAAAAAAAAAAAAAGAGGGTCTCGGACTAACCCTGCACTGCCTCACGGGCTCTACTCCACTCACTTATGGGCTGGGGGGGGGACACTTCACCTAGAAGTACTGAGACATGGCGGTCTTATTACATAACTACACTGGCCACTCACACACACATATCTTCTGCACCACATAGGTCAGCCTGCAGAATCTATGAAAATGACTATAAGTGCAAATCCTGCACTGCTACAAAACCACCTAACAAAAAGTGCCTGAGAGGCTCCTCCTGGGCTTCTAATCACACATGGTCCAGGTCTGACATGCGGTGCCGTGGAGAACCAGCAACCAGCACCATCACCGCCGCTGCTGCTGCTGGTGAAACATGCTCCTTTACAACTGTTGCATAAGCCCCTCCATGCACTCCCATGACCCGCTGAGGAGGAGGAGAAGGAGGAGGGGTGGGGGGAGAAGTGTGCTGAAGAAGTTGGCTATCATGTCACCTCTGGAGGGGTGTGGGTGCACAAGTGATCTAGGCTCACTGTACACTGTGCAGCTTTTTTGGTTGTTAAATTGCTGCTTACTGGAAATGGGCTTTAACACGGTGCTGCCTGCGCTGACAACTAGCGTATGTAACTCCTCTGTATATACGGTCTCGTACTTGCCGCAGTGTCCCTGTGTATTTTGGTGGGAGTAACATACAGACATGGGTGGCTCCGGTGGTGGAAGGCTTCAGCTTCAGCTTCAGATCAGTTCTTACTGTGGAAAACTATAGCTTACATCTACACCACAGGCCACAAAAATGGGAGCATCATGGAAGTCTTGTATAAAAAAAAAAAAAGTATTTTTGGTCAGCCATTTATAGACGGAACCAACACATTTCTAACAAATTAGGGGTGATTTACTTCGCTGAGTTATGTCAGATTTCTGTTACTCAACAAATCAAATAAACAGAATCAAAAAAACAAAAAGAGAAAAGATAACTAACTGTATTAAAATAAAATCCGCTCACATTAGTCAATATTTGAAACAAGGTTAGTTTTGTGTAATCATATTTCCAACCATAACGTGTCAGTGATGAGCGTTTAACAATGACTGTGGCTTCAGTCAGATATTTCAAGCTGGGGAGAATGTACAGACAGTGAAAGTTTAGCTCCAATGACACAGCATCACACCAGCACAGCCTGTTCTACCCAACCCCCCACCCCCCTTCACCCCCTCCCTGTATGTTCCTCTGGTTAAAACCCACGCATGCCCAGACTCTGTGCTTTCAAGTTTCACCACAGGAAGCTCTGTAGTGTCCTTATGTCAGACAAACTGTGACAGCCTGGCTCTGACAGATCACCCATGTTTATCCTATGATTCCACTTCTGCTCTTCCTTTTTCATTCATTCTCTCTCTCTCTGTCTCTCTGGGCTACAGCGGGTCATCCATCACTGCATGATGATATTCTCCTGGATTGTGTGTGAATGATAAACAAGGCCTGACAGACGTGGAAGACAAATGCGCCTTTGTTATATACTATAGGGTGCACTGTGTGACATGTAGAGGAAGAGTATCCATTTTGGACACATATATTCTAAGCTAAGGTCACATGCCTGCTGATCCCCAACATCCAGCCTCATGTCTGCAGCATCACTAGGCGGGGTGGAAGAAGTGATCGACAAAACACACTCTGACACCAGTGTCAGTGTCAAAAGACAGCTGCCATGCACAAAGCCTGCAAAAACTGTGGTAACACGCCGTCCGCTTCAACTAAGGGACACTTTTGCTATGAGACAGGGGCGTGTCTGCCTGTCTACACACACACACAAACACACACATACATACGACAAAGACAGACATTTGAATGGGTGTATAATAAATAAACACACAAACACACACACGCTCTCTCACACACACGTCAAATTGCAAACACTCTTAAATAAAAAGGTGCAAAGTAAGACGTTATGCTGTTAGCCATGCTGCTAACTTTCCTAGGCCCAACCTGGATTTTTACCACGTGGTCCCCCCCCCCCCGCTATTGGCGCGATGCACACATCCCAGCTGCCGGCATCATGCCAGCCACACCTCATGTTTGCTATATATGATAACAATCTACTATATCCACTGCACGCGGGGGAGAAAAAAAGCATGAAGCATAGCAAATAAACAGGCCTTAGCGAGGAATGAATGGAGAATTGGAGTTAGTTAGCTCCCATGATCATGTATATTCATTGGCGCTATCATTGATGGCGTCACATAAACGAGTGGCGTTTATGTCGAGCAATGAGTCAGACACCTCCGTTTTCAATTTCGCTGCCAAATATCAAACATCTGGCTCGGCTCGCTCTGCAACATCACAGTGATTCATGTCGACGTGATGCGGTTTCTGTTTAGAAGCAGCACCATGTTCACCAACTTCGCACATCTCAGCGGTTGACATCGTAAAGGCGATCTGTCAAATCACTCACGAAGGTGTCAGAGCTCCGACGTTCAAAAGCAGCTGCCTCTGTCAAAGCAGTCTCTCCTCCTCAACACATTTACCTTCTCCTGTCCCTGCTTGTGCCTTAAAACTACTTATACTTAATACACCCAGCTCTAAATTAAACATGCAGATGCCCACACTGATGTATTAGCGAGCTTATTGTACACAAGCAGATCTTTCAGACACCTTTTACACACTTTTCTACAGCCCCAAATGGTTTCAGAGACATCTCCATCACATGCTTCCAGAAATATCAGGTTAGCAGTCAATTCACAATGACAACTGTCAGGGGCGGTCTCTTCAACTAAGCCCAGGCTGACGAATAAAGAGTACACAAGCTCCACAACATTATCCCGGGAGGCAGATAAAGAGCAAATCACGGCTTCGACACCACCAGAGATTTAACCTACCGCTACCTGCTTAGCCTAATGTGTGGCTAACTAGCAGCTAACAACATTCATTACGTCCCACCCCCCTTGCCCAAAACAACAACATTGAGACGCGACAGTCTATTTGTCGCTTCCCCCTATATGACACACTACACATGCATTATGATACGTTTGTAACCGTCAACCCGCGTAAGTGCTAATTTTGGCTGTCCAGCGCAGTATTAGCCGGCTAGCCGGACTAGCTCAAGTGAAGAAAGAACACCCACGTCGTGTTAGCACGGAGAGCTAAGCGAGCTAATCCCTGAAAACACAGCAGGAGCCGCTGAAGAAAGTCACCACCGCAGCGTATATGTGGAGGCTCAGAGGTGAAACGCGCTTTTGCGTGTCTTTCCCAAAGTGTCTACGTAGCGGTGACTTGTCGCTTTTGTGAAATATTGAGCATTTTCATAAAGCATTTTCCTCGGGAGCGCAGCATTACCTTTCTCTCCTTGAGTCCGCAGAGCCGGACGGACGGAAAATCTTCCCGGAAGCCGGTAGCGAGGTAATTCCGGCAGAATCCCAATCACGTGTAAAATTTTCCCAGTATCACCCATTCAGCTAAAGATCCCCTCTAGACATGTTTTAAGATGTATATAAAATATTATTTTAAAATAATCATTTGTTTCTGGTATGATTTCTCACACAAAAAAAGTTAAATTATCTTGTTAAATCCTTGAAATCCTTCTTCCTCATTAAAATTGACAGAGTCTATAAATATGGGAATATGCTTCATTTCAGTATTTTAATTGCTGAATTCAAGATAAAAGATGTTTCCTGCTTCACTGTAAAGTCCATTCTCAGTGTTTTTGCCCCTGAGGCTTCAAGTGTCCACATCACACTTGATGAATTGAATATTGGACCAGGATTGGCTTCCTAACTTCTTGTGATGTCACAAATAATGCTCATATACCCACCCTTTAAAATGAGATTTTTAATGAGCACAGAGAAGCTTTCCTCCTTCAGCAGATACATTTGAAAACAAACTGCACAGACATCATTCTGCACAGTGAAGCTCAAACATGAAGAAAGTCTGATTTTTGAGTGGAGTTGGAAATGGACTGGAGGCCAAGGATGTGGTATTATACTATGAAAACAAAAAAAACCAGAAAGTTAAACAGATTGTCAATTTATTAGTTTTACTAGGAAAATATCACATCCATAAATCCAAGTTCTCGAGGCCTCGCCCACCATTTGAACTTTCATGACTGAATTTAGAAAGTATTTAGAGTCTATCCAACTTATAAATGAGAAATTTGCACAGTTAATATGCTCCAAGTGGCTGATTTTATTGCGTACCTTTTTTGTTATTATTTTATATCATTTTTGATTTAGTGTTGTTATTTTTTACCGCAAGTCCTTTTACCATATTGAGTTTATCAACCAATTGAAAGCAATACCTGTTATCAGTAATCATGTTGTTGGGTGTAAATACTGTATTTATTGCCACACAGATTTATCTTTTATTGTGTTTACATGTGAACAACATGATTGGAGAATTAAAATTATTTTAAGCAGAAAAAAATGTTTATTTCACTTAAATTGAAATTAGTAAATTTCTAAAATTGTTCATTATTATTATTAACTCTGGATGAAAAAAAAAACCATGTATCAGCCAGTTTATGGCCACATTCCACATTATGGTCGACATAGCCAGTGTAGTGTATGGCCACAACACGATTCTGTCAATAACAACACATTTACAAAAATGAAACACTTAGGTTTTTTGCAAATGACCATAATTAAACTCAAGGCCAAGGACACAGTGTTACACATGAGACCAGACCTTGGACAAGGACGCAAAGGCCCAAAAGAAAACAAGTATAAGAAATTAGCAATGAATGATAACTAAGTCTTTGAAATTTAATATTTGAACTACACATTTTATATGTTAATAGTCAGACTTGATAGTTCTGGACAGGAGACTGACCAGTGTTATATCTAGATCTTAGATGTTCAGACAGACAACATACGACATGTATTTCTAAAACTATCATAACAGAATTGTACTTCTGTGTATTGAATATTCACTGGAGATTAGTTAGACACGGTTCTAAAAGCTGCTACTATTAATTTCCTCAATAAAATATAAATATCACCTGCAGCCTTCTCAATTTGAATGAGTGTGCTTGTGAGTGAATTATAAACCAGTTCCATCACATTCTTTGCACCTGATCGACGCAACAACACAAAGCAATCGCATTTCCACCACGTGGATCTCAAGTTTTTTATTTCGATTCAACCTTTTACAGCACTGTAACAAAAAAACAAAACGGAAGAAAAAAACAAAACGTGATGAATACATACTTTCAAATGCTCTAATTACAAAAGATGACCGAGGATGTAAAGAATAACAACTATGAAGCACTGATGTGAACTGAGCAATTATTCATCTAGTGATGACTCAGACATATAGAATGGTGGTGAACAGTTCCCACTCTTAAACTGCTCAGTCAAAACAGCTGGTTCGGTAATGCATGGATCAAAATTAGAGCAATGAAGAAACCACCTATGTGGGGTAGATGAGGTCCCAGTTTACCCTCCCCTGTGTCATAGCAGTCCAATTAATCAGACCCCAACCATCCATTTTTAAATGCTTGCTGGAGCCGGGCCACAGACAACAGTGAGGAAGAAGGGTAGGCCTGCACTGCTCTTTTCAGTCATGCAATAAACAACTAAATATAAACGACTGCCGTGAGCAATGGAGGACCACCCTTACAAAACACAGGGAGAGGCCGATGAGAATGGAGGGGATTTTTGGGGGGAGGGTAGTTTAAGTTTCATAGTTGGGGTTTTTGCGGAGGATGACAAAGCCCTCCAGGATGGGAGTGACGGGGAGGTACTCTTCTGTGGCCAGCTCGGCCCTCTCTCCATGGGCCAGCAGCACCGGCGTGGTGTGGGTCTGGAAACCTGTGATGGCCTTGGGCTTGCCTGCCTGGCCCACGACATCCACTGCCTATGGACAGATCATAATAACAAACTCATGAGAAAAAGAGACATTTTTTTCTCCAGCTGTTCTTACATACTTTTCTTTATTGGAAATCTTTTTAAAAAAAAAGCCAAAATACGCAATCATTGTGGTAGAGTTTACCTGTCCAACTCTGACAGATACAGGAAGTGGTCGTAGTTCCTCATCGAAGGTGACCAGCATGCGTGGCTGCATGGCTGCTACCAGGCCGTAAAGAATGTAGTGAGACTTCCCCAGGATTACTGTAATACACACAGTGAACAGCAGGGGGGGAGGAGGGGGAGAGGTATTAACACAAGGAAATCACTGATAACAAAAGAGACAAATAGACAATGGTGTGTGTGGAAGCAGAGAGCAAAAAAGGCAAAGGCAGCGGGAGGCACAATGAACTCACTGTTCTTGACGTCGAGGAAGGAAACGAGCACGGTGAGCAGCCCGGCCACGGCGACCTGACTCATCAGCTGCCTGTCGCTATGGTAGGGACAGAGTGTCAGTGTGCCTTTGCCCAGGTGAGTCAGACCCTGCGGAGACGCAAACAGCAGAGAGTCAATATTCACCTCGTCACCTCATACACACACTTTCCCCCTATTAGTTCATCCGTGTCTGGTACAGTTTTTTTATTTTTATTGCAACCCACCTGAGCCAGTCGGACCATGAAGAGGTTGTTAGGATCTTTGGCGTGATATTGTGCCAGCTGCCGCAGCATGGCGGCCAGACGGGCGTTATTTGTGCCTGAGGAAATGAAAAGAAAGGAGAGCCTGTTAAATATGTTATGGACACCTGTGGCACTTCCAGAGGAGGCAGCATCATCCATAATTGAAAGTAACAAAAACGTGACATGCACTTTTAAGAATGAGCCTCTATTTTTAGTTTAAAAAAAAAAATATCAGTCTCCATTTATTAATGGAAATGTTTAAGTTTGACACACAAAATCTTTAAATTGATTGAGTTTCACACCTTCAGCAGACTCAGCTTTTATGTAAAATAAATAATCAGAATGAAATGGAAACTAGAATTGTGACATTATGCATTGTTAAGCAGTAAATAAACGATATCAATGCATGTTTCCCCTTTGTTTTTAAGGGTTTAATTTATGGGTGTTAATTTATCATTGGTATAGTGTAGGCTTTATTTATTATGCTATAGTTCCCTCTCTGCAAGTTTGAATGTATGACAGTAGTATTTAATCAAGATAAGAGTCTATGTTTGAGTAGAAACTAACACTTCCCCTTTTTGAAATATATGACATAGTTTTGTCTATTTAAGAGTAAAAAAATGTTTAAGCCAATATATGCAAGTCATGATAGCAAGACTGCGACCACGAGCAACAACTACATAACAATGAACTATTTATTTACAGTCTATTTAAAAATGGCCTACTGCGCATCATAGAAGTGAAACATGTTGAGACAACACTCATACTAATCATTATTCCATAGACAAACTGCCCAGAGCCGACTTACCGCTGCCCACCATGCCCATAGCAAAGATGGAGTTGTGGGAGACCTCTGGGTCGGCATCATGGGAGAACTTGCTGAGGGTGTCCAAGATGTTCAGACGAGGGTTGGACACCGAAATGAGAGCCAGGGCGAGGGGCACCGCTCGCCTCAGGGTGGGCTCTCCGTAACGCAGCTGATGAAATGAAAGTGGAGAAAAAGACAGAAAAAAGATCAAGATAGGAACAAAAATGTGGCTGCGGTTATTTTGACTGCCTATTTCAGTAGTTACAGCAAAGTATACTTTTTTGACACATGACACAGATAAATCAGAGGAAGGAAAAGGTGTGACGTAGATAAAACTAAAATAAATAAGATGTTGAGAGACTAAGAAAATATTCAGTAAAAGCATTAAGAGATAGGCTGAGGATGTATAGAGCTACTGACCAGATGTCCAAATGTTCGCAGTGCCATTTCAGAACCGATCTCCTCACCCATGGCAATGAGGGCAATACCTAGAACAGCCACACCCTGAGAGGAAAACATCAACTGTTTTTAAATATTCCTCACAAAAAAAAAAATCACCAGCATCTACCATATAGCGTATAAGAGAACAACATGGTAATAATAACTCTGGTGGTACCTGGTGTGAGCCCATGTCTGCAGTCTCCTTCTTGTCTTTGTCCTTCTTATCCTTCTTGTCCTTGTCCTCCTCTTTTTCCTTCTCCTTGGCCTCGTAGTGCTCGCTGCAGATGTGGAGGAGCTGCTGCACCTTCAGCACATTGCCAGAACCTGGGAGGAGGGGTGGTGGGTGAAGCAGAACACGACAGTGAGTTGTAACAGTGCTGGAAAATGAAAAGACTAAAGCAGCAGATTAATTAACAGATAGCTGCGCCTGTGCAAACAATAAAATCACTTAGCAGACAGAGTAGTGCGACGCTGACCTGCATATGCACATATGTCCACTAGTGTGTTGGCGAAGCTGCGGAAGGGTTCGGGTACAACCTGTAGAGCTGCCAGGGTCGTCTCAATGGCCTCTCCTTTACCTGAGGACAGACAGTAAAAGAAGATAAAGAAAAAATGCCTTTTACTATATTGTATTTGATATGTTGGTTATATAATATTTGCATCTTCAAAACTGCTTCACACACTATCTCATGTCAGTTTTTAATTTCGTCAACCTGTAGCCACGCATACTCACCCAGGTGGTTGAGACCCAGGCCTAGAGGCAGCCAGCGGGCGTATGTGTCCTTCAGCTCCTGTTCGTTCTTCTCCATGATGGTCTGTACGATGGTGGAGGTCACGTCACCGTTACAGGAGCCCACGGCGATCATACCGCAAGCCAGCGCTGTCACTCCAACCACCTGGAGATTAAATACAGGCACTTAAATGTTGCTGAACTTAATATATGTAAAGTAAGTAAGGAGCTTAATAACAAAAAATGGCATTTATACCTCCATGCTGGATTTGGAGTCTCCCATGACGGGGAGAAGCAGAGAAAGGACATCTTCTCTGTTGGAGCCAGCATAGGCCAGACCCAACCTGAAAATGACATGACAGTCAGAATGTAGCGTAAAATAACACTCACTACTTATCTTTGGAGACATTCAAGTGTTAAAAACAAAGCACAAAACACAGACTTGAGTTGACATAAAAAACACAGAGATACAGTAATGTAATACTTCTGCTCACCCAAAGATGGCTCCTATCCTCATGACGTTGCTGTTGTGGAGGACGTAGTCGGAGAGCAGGGCGAGGGCGGGGTCACATTCATTCCTCACACCCGAGTTTACAATGCCACAGGCCAAGAGAGCACCGGACTGCACCGAAAGAGATGGAGGACACAGGTGTGAGAAAAGAACCTCAAGTGCTGTTTCCTCTTTAGGAGTTGTATAACTGGAGCTAAAGCATCTTTAAGTACATTTTAGTTACTTAATCACAGGATATTCCTTTTATAGCTTAACATTTATTATATATTGGCAGCAATCTGAAAGGAATATGAACTATGGAAAAAGCTTCTGGGACATTCTAGCACAGTGTTTACCTTGATGTAGTCCTCAGAAGAATAGAGATATTTGTCGATCTGTGTCAAGCCGCCATCCACGTCCCACAGCAGGATCATACCCAGGGAGGCTGCAGCGCTCAACATGCCTGAGGAGATTTAAGTCATCTTTAGTCACTGAATAAAAGAATTAAATGGACTGAAATATGAAAAAAAGCACAAACTGAAAGAGATCTTCACCATGGTCTTTGTTCTTGTACAGCCATTTGTTGCCGTCGTCTGTGAGCAGCTTGTCCTGTCCGAAGGCCGCGTTGACAAAGCCGTTGACGAAGGAAGAGGCCAAGTTCATACGAGCTGAGTCCACCTGGGAGCCACTACCTCCAAACCCTGTCACATAGAAAAATACATGTAAGTTTACCCTGGCTCAGCAGCAGCAATCCTCATGTTGACTGATTGAAATATATCCACACACACACACTCAACATTTGGACTCACTGTTGTTTTCCAGGTGTGTTTTGTAGATGTCGTCAGGGACTTTGGGCTCCATGATGTCCAGCTGTAGAAGAAAGGATGAGTGTGTTATGAATAAAAACGTAAGGTGTTGAGTCACTGTGAGAAACCAGAAGAAGCCATTAGACAGTGGCTCTGAACTTATTCTGTTTGTGTCACTCCTCCATTTTGTTTAAAAAAAAATCCTTTCCTTCCCTCAGCTTCCAATGATGAAAGTCATTTTGTGCCATCAGCCTTTCATTCATCACCAGCCTTCATCCACTCACCGCCTCCGCTATTTGTAATTTTCTTTCCACCGCCATACATTCATTCAGTCTCTTATCCTCTTCACACTATACAACTCCATTCCTTAAAATCTCCCCCCAAAACCCTTTTAGTGTTTTACCAGTCATATATCATATAGAAACACCATTTACTCTAATAATAAGCTGAAATCTTACTGCACAAATCCAACTCACATTTGTTGTGGCTGCTTTATTTTTCCTTTTTAGGAATCTGAAGGTTCAGAGTTCTGGCAGTTTCCCTCAGCCATTTTTATAACATCCATGACTGTTTCTATGCAGAACTTAGTCTGATTAGCCCATTTGTCTTTCTACAGTCAGCTGCAATTTTTATGAACCCAATGCAATGTGGTGCAGCATGGAGGAAAGATGTGATGTAGTTAATTTGTTCATATAGTGACGGTGATAAAACAGCTAATATACATCTACGTGTGTGTATGCTGTCAAGAGTAGTTCCTTTTAATGAACCGATTGTTTTATGTGTAATTTCCCATTTAGCACCAGCTGGCACTACTGACAACGATTTTCATATATAATATGCAAATTAGCACTCAACAATTGTGTGTTAATCACAAGCTTTCAAGTTTCTTCATAGTATTATAAGCCATCCAGCAGCATCTCCTTAGCTCATTTGAGCTGCCCACTGAAAGCTACATCCTTGCCTTTTTTTTGTACACTTATTTCTGATCATCTGATATTGCTGCTTTTTGCTTATCAATGTATCAATCATCATCATATCACTTATCACCCAGTTTTTCATGTGTTTAAGAATGAAAATCCATGGCAACTAGAAAACTTGGATTAATTTATTCTCTGCCTGTAAATACAACTTTAAAATATGACTGTGAAATTCCTAACTTGCTTTAAAAACTACACGCTTGGTCTCAGATGTCCTTTCTCGCTGTCTTACCTCTCTGGCCAGGGCCAAGAAGTTGCTGTTCAGTTGCACGTTGGACATGATTTCTGTCAGGTCCTCATAGTCCTCTACGTCCTCATTAAGCTCCAGGAACATGCCATGGCGGCCCAGCATGAAGGCCATCTGCTTCTGAATGACTCTGCGAGGCACAAACATGCAGGGAGTTTTCATTAATTATGCGCTGTCAACCATGATGCAGTAGCGCTTGGGTTTCAAAAAGTGTGATTACAAAAATCACAAGCATCTGGTGCATTCTGTGAATGGTATTTTTTTTAGTGCTTACATGTCTTTGCAGGATGTGAAGATGTTTTCTACGAGCTCCACGTCATTGAGAATGAGGGCCAGTCGGAGGGCCTCTGGGTAACGGTTGAACTTCCTGAAGATGTTCAAGGCACTTCGCAGAAGCGCAGAGTTTTCTGGCTCAGGAACGTAGCTCACACAGCTGGAGGAGGGATGCAGAAAATTAAAAGATGCACATTTCACTGACAAATAGGTCGACAACTCCTAATTAGACTGTTTACAACGTAACAAACAAAAAAAAAAGCGTAAAACCTGAACATACCTGGTGAGGTAGAGGCAGACCTTGCCGTAGGCGTTCTCATCAATGTAGTCCTCCAGCATTTCCAGCCTCTCGATCTCCATCAGCAGGTCGCACGCCTCGTGCTCGGCGTTGTGCGCCATGTTGTAGGGCACGATCTCCCTCACCAGTTTCAGCAGTGTCTCCTGCTGCGTCTTGTCATTCTCCTCCACCTCCTGCCACTCCTTGGCCACTTCGCCTGCCAGGTGCCTGAAAGATGGAAGACAGCAATGTAGCAAACTGCAGATAGAGCAGTAGGTGTCGAATGACAATCAAGCTTCCTGTTTTCAGTCAAAGGGAAAATTCTCATCCTCATCTGCCAAGTTTTTTATATAAAATGTGTTTCCTTCACATCAGTCATGGACTTCAATATTTCCTTTTTCCTAGTCTCAGTCTGACCTGTATATTTGTATTTATATTATACTCTGAACACAATATGTCTTACAGCTACATTGAATTCTGATGGTCAGTGGAAAATATGGAATCAGCCAACACTCAAAAATCGCCATGACACAACTGACCAGCAGCTCTATTGTTAGCTCAAGTACAGCCTCAGCCTCTGTCCTGCTAGTTTCATTGCTCATTGTAATTTGTTATCTAAGGATGCTTTCATTCCTCTTAATAAAAAGCTGAAGCATGAAAAATAAAAATTTTTTCCCATCTGCATTACAAGCCTAATGGATATCAACTATTATTATTAATGGCTGGAGGAATTGAACTGGATCACCATTTATATCTGAAACTACACCAAGTCACACATTTCCTCTGCATTTCTTCCATTGATGCTGAAGCTTCTCCAGTAACCACCAGAGCTTTAAACGGTCGATAACGCCAAGTCACGTCGACATGTCTTACCTGACGTATTCATGTCCCCAGGAGGCCAGCTCTTCCTGGGAGCCCAGCAAACGGTACTTGAGACACTCCCTCTCGCCGCTCATGGTCATGGCGAGCACTGACACCACATCAGCACAGAAACGCTGCAAATACAAAAACACCATCTGCTGTTAGAGCTGGATTTTGATAATAGTCATATTGTGTGTGTGTATGTGTGATAATGTCAGTGTTTGAAAAGTGCAACAGGTTTAAAATGTATATTGACGCATTAGGCAAATATTAAATAATGAGATTATAATGCAATTTGCATAATTATGCATCTACAACTGAATCACTGCTTTAATACAATTCTAACGCTGGAATTGTATTAAACACCATTCAAGCATACACAAATACCATCTACCTCATTTATATTCTAAGAAGTAAACAGAACATGTAATTTCTGGTCAACAAAATTGCCAAGATATGCAATACTAGAAAGAAAACCAACAATGTGATGCTTCATTTCCATGTACCAATATCAAAGCCTTACCCTGTTCTCTCCGGGGGCCATACCATCATAGATTTCTTTGAGCTTGCCGTAATGAGGGCGCAAGAATTTGAGGGGCTTGGGTACTGAGGTCATGGAGGTGGTTGAGGAGCGGATGAGCCTGCGCAGCTCTTCCAACGCAGCATGGTACAGCTCCGTGTTCTTCTCCTGTCAATGTGAAAGAGAATGTGGAATTAAGAGTTGTTTTCTTCGTGCTTGTTTATGCACCTGAAAACATGCACTTGAAGTAACATGTTAAAAAGTTATTGGAATACTCACACTCAGTCTCTCGACCATCATCTCCAAATCCTCTTGCAGCTGCTTGTCTTCCTCTGACTGAAAATAGGTCAAAAAAGAAGAAAAATAAATCATCTGTTCTTTAACAGATTATATGATAATATGGTGAATATATGATATTTTCTAAACCAGCCTCACACAGAGAACTACCAGACTACTGTTGGTGCTGCTTGACAGTGTCATGTACTGTAATGAATAGATGCTATTACCCCAATTACATGAAGAAGTAAAGATGAGATATTAGCACTCTGTGGGTGTATCTCAACACTGTTTATATCATGTGTTATTTTGTTTACATAATTAATAGAGTACAAACACAAGCCACCATTGAAATGCTATTAAATTTGAACTGTAATGTGTTTTCTTCTCATTTTAGAACTTAACCATTTAAAAGATCTATTATATTTTTGATGAAGTAGTCCAAAATAACAGTGACTGTCTAGAGCATTTATTGATACACTAACCTATGGCTTAGAATATTCAATTTATCTCCTTAAAGTATTTCATTTTTATTAATGTCCACATTTGGTACCAATTTAATTTAAAGTCTTCAACCACACCAGATGTATTTGAGTTCAACAGCATTGTAACTACGTCATGTTAATTAAATGTTGAAATATGACATAACGTATAAAGAAGACAATAAATATCAATGCTTGAACTGAGGTTTACATGAATATGCACTGACTACCCAAATCACAATAGTCTCAAGTGACAGCTCAATGTACTATAAAGCTGACAAGCATTACAAGTTAAGCAGCCAGCTGTAAGATGAGTTCATGTACAGTCACTATTATAATGTAGCGTTGGTTCAATTAACTTTAACTTAGCTGCTGTGTCACACAGTGGCTAACCTTGCCTAGCGGAATGCTAGCAGTTTGGGGGCAATGCTAACGGTAGCTTACCGGCTGAGTTAGGCTAGGCTAAAGTTAGCAAATTGAGGGAGTTTATGTGCAGAGCTTTAAAAGCACCACAACACATTATTAAGTTAGCGTGAGTATATTATATATGAGAAATAACAACAAGGTAAATTAAAGTTTATTAGTATTCTTATCATGAATGGCTGTTTCTTAGGCCTGCTCAACCGCAGTGACTCAGGCGAAATAACAACGTTACTAAACCTAGCACATGTAAAACATGCCAATTTACCAATTCTTGCTCCTCTTTCTTGTCCTTGTCCTTCCCCGAGGGCTGTTGGCCCTTATCCTTGTCTTTTTCCTTCTCATCGGTCTTTTCGGACTGCTTATTCTCTTTGTTTTTTGCCTCCTCCATGACTGCGGATCTATGAACTGTGGGTTAGCAAACGAAGCACAGTGCGTCTTCTTCTTCAATAAAGAAAAGCTGCAGCGCTTTTTCTTTACCGCCCCTACTGGCGGTGCGTTATTACGGTTTATTGTGGATACTTTAAGTCATGCAAAACATGGGGACAACTTTACGGTCGGTTACACGATATGGAAATCTCCCCGCTCAGAACTATTTAAAACTCTAATTGTAAGATAGTATTTAGCATTGTTTTTCACACATCACATAAATGATACATTTACAACAGACAGAGTCTCATTCAGACCGTTAACAACATGTGTGTCCATATCATAGACTGTATATAAGAATATATGTTGACGAACTTATAATACAGACAAACTGATACTCAAAAATGATGTATGGTAAGAAATACCTGCAGGTATTACAATGTAATTTGGAAAGGCGCAGGAAAGTCATATTTCCCACTTTTTTGCAAGCAATTTAAAGTAGCAGAAAAAGAAGAAGTCACATGACCACGTGAGATCACATGTCCCTGACTGTTTCCCCAGTCTATATCAACATGGCTTTCCAGCAGACGTGTGGGTTACCTGTGTGTAAAGCAACCATATGTTTTCTGTTGACTCTCTTTGTTTTGGGAGAGGGACACTTTAAGGGCTGCAGGAAATTTACTGGAGTGCAGGATACCAGACATGAAGATGTGTTTAAGGAACAGTGGTTCACTCAGAAACTGGATCACTTCGATGGTGCAGACAGCAGAGTGTGGAAGCAAGTAAGTCTGTTCATGTGATATGTGTGTCCTCTAAATCATGGTCGTCCTGTATTTTTCAATATGTTAAGAAATGTACCTTCTTGGCTTATTGTAAAGACTATGTGCACTGATGCAAAACTGGCCCATGACACTTCCTGTCTTGATAACCCTCCCTTCTTTTGTAATTTCTCAGAGGTACTTTGTGAATGATGCCTTCTACAAGCCAGGTGGCCCAGTGTTCCTGATGATAGGTGGAGAAGGCCCGGCCAATCCAGCATGGATGGAGTCTGGCACCTGGCTCACCTATGCTGAGAAACTGGGAGCTCTTTGCTTGATGTTGGAGCATCGCTTCTATGGGAATAGTCACCCAACAGTGTATGTTTGACTTTGTTGGTTCGGTTCTTGTTTGAGGTTGTGTTCACTCCAAGATTTTCAGAGAAGTTTATTAAAAGTCTGACCAGCATGAACACCAGAGAAAGTTAGTTTTTGCAGTACAGGTGTTAGTAACTCCTGTTTTCCTCATGTATTTGTTACCAGTGTGAACACTTAACAAGTAAATTATGACATTTAGGTTTTAGGTTTGGTTTGAGCCTTCTCCGAGGTAAAATAGTTTCGTATTGTTAGTTTCACTTTCACTGTTTCGTTCATGTGTCGTGACTGTGAGTGAGAATAAGCACTCACAATTTGCCACTTTGCCTTGTAACAAAGAAAACAACCTATAAGTGTTAAAGCTGTTTGGTGTAATATCTCAAATGTTTTCTTTAAAGGTTTTATTTAACATAAAGGGATGTGCAGTGGTGTATGGTTTTTCAGTATATGACATTCTGGTAGCTGTACAGAGAAAGATTTAAAGACACATTAAATGTGTAAAAAGCATAAATAGGCATTTAAGTATAGGTTAAATGCATAAATAGCATATGATTTCCCAGACAGGGATTAAGTTTAAGACATACGTTGTTTCTCAATGGATATTTGTCTTTAGTCTATGACTAGTCTTAATGTCTATTTGAGAAACAACACCTTAATGTTACAGAATACTACGTTTCCACATTAACAGTTCTAACACCCTGAGGATAAAAACTCCTCCTCAGCCTGTTTTGTCAGAGCTTTAAGGCTGCTGAAGCGTCTGCCAGACTTAAGCAGTGTAAACAGTCTGATACTGCAGTAAGAAAAAAATCATTGCTGTTGCACCATAGGGCCATACAGTAAAAGTCCATGTCAGTTACTTTTGGTCATGAATTCTGCTTATCCTTTAATTTCACAACGTTTGCTTCCAAAGCAGAAAATTGGGTTTCAGTTCATTCACCTCAGCTGTTTAGCTTCTTAAACTGTAATGTTGCCACGTGCTGTAGAATGACATTAAATCATTCCATTAGTTTCCCAGTGGAAATAGAACTTTACAGTATGAACTGTGACACAGAGCAACCGTCTGCATCACCCTCATGTGTTCACAGCACATTGAGAACTTTCAATAACTCCGGTTGCACAATACTGTGAGATCAACAAAAGGGCATAAAAACCACCAGCTTCATGTTCCTGATGTGTGCAGTAGCTGATGTTTCACCACTAGATGGCAGCTCTGCATTCACATAAAGACAGTACTTGCTGGTAGTATTTTGTATAGACTAAATGATGGATGCATTCTCTCTTCTCTCCATTTAGTGACCTGAGCACAGACAGTCTGCGCTTCCTCAGTAGTCGTCAGGCATTGGCTGACCTGGCTCACTTCCGCACCGAAATTGGGGAGGCCAAAGGGCTGTCAAACAGGAAGTGGGTGGCATTTGGCGGGTCGTATCCGGGCTCTCTTGCTGCTTGGTTCAGGCTGAAGTACCCTCACCTGGTACATGCCTCTGTGGCCACCAGCGCACCTGTTCATGCTACTGTCAACTTTCCAGGTACAAAGAGACATTATATCATATGACACACACACTTAAATCGCTCTTCATTCTCATCTCATACAGCATAGTCCTGATACACGAAATTCCCTTTTTGATGAACAGAGGTTTATGCCAAACTCTATAATGAAATCAAGGAATTTAAGATAGATTTGCTACCAGGAAACAAACGAAATAGCACATAAAAGATGACTGAATGTTTCAGTATTAAATTCAGCTCTACAGCACTTTTTTGTAAAGAAAGAAAACCTTTTATTCTGAACTGATTTGGCCTGGAATTCCTACTGTGTATTACAGGATCAACAACTCTGTTGAACACTCAAAGTTTCACTTTGAGTTAATGTGAAATTCACAGCATTTTTCTAGTTTTGCTCACTGTTTTGGAAGTAAGAGTCCCAGACAGATCAAAGATGGGGAATGGTCCATTCTCTATCTGTGTCTGTGTTGTGTTTGGCTGAGTTCTTTGTTTTCCTCCGGAAGACAGCAGGCTGGAATCAAGGTCAAAGTGGCTTTGAACATGGACCTATGCTGTTCCACCCACACGCTCACGCTATCTTGGAGACACTATCAAACACAATTGAACCACATTCCCTTTTGACTGTTAAGAAAATATCAGAGACAAAACACACAGAGAAGAGTATACATGGTGTACTGACGTCAGCTATCTTTTTTTATGCCCCTTCAGATCGCACCACACGGTTCTTATTTCCCAAAACAACAGCAGTTAGTCAGCATTATTACCAGTAAGAGCTTGGCTTTCACTCAAAGTGGGAATATTCCAAGATATTGTTATGTGACGTTTCTCCTGTGAGAGGCTGTTATTAGTGTGTTGTAAACTGTGAAGACTCATCATTTCATTTTCAACCTTGCCCAAAACCTTTTTTAAATAAATACTTTCTCACTATTCACACGTTATTCGATGACGAATTGGTGCTTTTACAGTTACTCAAAATAGTCCTGTATGTTTAACTGCTTTTCTTGTGTATTATTTTGGTCTTTTTTTTTTATAGCAGCCCAGGTTTAAGTGTCCACCTCTCCCTCTTGTCTCCATGTTTTCCCAGAGTACTTAGAGGTTGTGTGGCGTTCGCTGGCTTCAGAAAACGCAGAGTGCCCGCTACTGGTGAAAAAGGCTTCAGATACCCTTGTGGAACGCCTCAAAGACCCCAAGACCTACGACAACATCACCAAAGATTTCCAGTACAGTACCAATACTCTTTGTAACCATACCTTCCCTATCATGTAACGTACAGCAGAATGTGAAGGGACAAGGCTTTGGATGATGTACTTCATCTTAAAAGATCTGGAAGTAGGAATAGCATTACAAGACTTTTTTTAAATATCGGACTGATAAATGTAATCTCAACTAAATAACCAGCCAAACATGATCTATGTCTTGAGTAAACTGGTATGATATGTTGTCAGTTCAATCATAAAAACATAAGTTAATCATTTGTAATATACGATATCTGTATGTAAACATAGATACGGATACATAATTATACTTCTTTTACTATAATTGTTTTTATAGCTAGTTATCTATCACAGTTTCTAGCCCATGTGTTTTATTTATTCAATATTTGATTACATTTGTTGGATTTTTATTTTATTTTATTTGTTAGAATTCATTCAATTCCATATTGTTTTTATATGAAACAGCCAAATAACTTTTAACTAGTACTGCCTGGGATAGTTGACTTTTGAACTGCACATTTCAGTGCACCTGAACACACAGTACAGTGATTTTACGTTGCTTAATAAGACCTCTCGACAGGACTGTGTGAACATTTCATTCTTCTCTCAGCTTTTTTGCTCATTTTAGGGCAGGACAAATTAGACCTCTGTTATTCTCATAGTAAAGGAAATTCGATGACTTCGGTAAACTCCCAGCATTGTTCCACCCGCTGTTACCTGAGCAGAGATCTAATCAGAATGAGTACTGAATACTTAAACTTGTTAAAGCAGAACAACTTCAATCAAATGGGAAATCAGCTGTAGTAAAGGTTTGTAGAACATCTTGGCTGTCAAATCACAGAAAAAGAACATGGAGAATGTGATGAAAGCTGTAGGTTTGATAGCTAGCTGTCCTGTACAAATTTGTACAAGAACAGTTGTTGCAGTTTTGGGGCAATCACAGAATTAGGCTATGTGTATAATGTATTGCATTTATTTGGGGATACTGTCTTAAATTGATTGTTTGACATTTTGGGAAATTCAGAAAAGATTGATACCATTCTCATGTCCATCCATTCAATATGAAGCTACAGCCAAACAACATTTAGCTTAGCTTAGCATACAGTCTGGAAACAGGGGGAAACAGCTTTCCATGTGTATGGAAAGCTCTGTGCAGAAGTAACAAAAATCACTTACCAAGAACTTTAAAGCTCTCCAATTAAGACTTAATATCTGTTTTGTTTAATACGTACAAAAACAGGGCAATTGTATCTCTATAAAGACTGGACTATATCTTGGCAGGGTGCAGTGAATTCCCGGAGACACCAGTTGCCTGGAAAACTCACAGTGAAAACAAGAATCCGGGAAATCACTGCATTGGCCAAGAAGTAGTAGTTGCCCTGTAAAACCACAAATTGTTGTAAGCAGGTAAGCTTATTTCCTGTCTCCATGCTAAGCTAAGCTAAATAACTTCTGGCTGTTGCATCATATTTCATGAACAGCTGTAAGAGTGATATCAATTTTCGCATGTAACTCTTGGTATAGAAAGCAAACAAGCATGTTTCCCACAATATCAAAATATTCCAAGCTCATTTTCAGACAGTGATCAGTGTATGCGAAACAGTGCGGTTATATGAGAGCAGGTATAGGGTTAGTATGAGATCAGGTGGACTGTAGTGACAGCTGGAGCTATGTAGTTCAAAGAGCAGCGGGGGTTGTATTGGGTCCTGGTTTGAGTCAGGTCCTGTTACAGCATGATGAGCGTCCTCGAGGCCTTTTGGACTGAGCCTGGGACTCTGGAATGTCGGACCTGCTCCAGAGAGGGTCTAATTTAGTCTCAGACTCATCTGTTTGTAATACAATGGGCAGATACCCGAATTAAGTGTATGAGCCAGCCGGACAGTGTCATCCACCCGTGATGTGATGCAGATGTGATAACTTGTGTTTATTGCATGATTGAACAACACTACATTGATTGTCTATGGTAAGCCCTCAAACCAAACTGAACATTTTAATCATATTCCACACGCAGGTATTCATTCATAATGATGATTATTATTTTGTCCAAGTTTTAAGTTGTTGCAGGCTTTACACTCTGCATTATACAATTCTAGTAGAAGTGCCAAGTACTCCTAAAAAGGTGTTACGAAAACATACTTTGTCATATGCCTCTACAGGCATCTTGCCATATAGATAGTTTTGATATTAACTGCCAAGATTTTGAGATAATCGCACCTGAGATTTATGCCTGATAAAACAGAGATGCTGGGAATATTGGTGGTGTCACCACAAGGGTTCATAGTGAGGTCTGTATCTTGAGTAACCAGGACATTATTTGTCCCCAAGAGATATCGATGTTGAAATTTTTGTACTTAAGATTTTTTTTTTTTTTTTTACATTAACAATGTAAGAAATGATTATGTGTAATGTGAAAGATGTTCCATATAGTGGTGTCTCCATTGAGAATTATAATTGATCAGCTGTTTTGAGGGTTTTTTTTAGCATCTTTTAGCTAATTTAGCTCATTAGTTTTTTAGGTTTTCTGGACAGTGATATTAACTCTTACCAGTCTCGGTTCCAGATGCACGTCTCTGATACTAGCACTGTAAGCTGCCTGTCCAGTACCAAAACTCAGACCGACAAAGTTAGTGACTAGCTGGTGAACACACTGGTTCATTTAGTGGTACCAATTTGCACTCAAGCAATTTCCTTCAGGATCTGGCAGAAACCAAGCCAGCAAATTTTGGATTTACATTTGTCAATTTGCCAGAAACTTCAGTCTCCAGAATAGGTGACTGTTTGCTTTGTAACCATTTTGTGAGTAATTATTTGTCAGTGTATGTGTCACCTTTTCATCAAGTCCCCCCACCGTTTGTGAAAAAACATCTGTTTATATAACTATAACAGTTTTCAATGTAGTAAAATCGATTGCTAAAGAATCCAGTTATATATAGCTCCTTATCTTTTTGCAAAGCATTAATAGTCAGTGTTGCATTTCCAGCTTCTTCTGTGCCCCCAAATATATGTGAATAAAAAATGAAAATAAACACCTCAGCCAAAATGTATATTTGTTGCCATTGCGCTGAGGTAATGTCAGAAAACTAAGTGATGAATGTCTCTAAACCCAGGCACAAAATAACAAAACTATCTGCATGGCTGCAAGCAAAGTGAGAAAATATGTTTTTATTACTTATTTGGGTGAAATGAGCCTTTACAAAGGTCTTTGGCTTCTGTTTAACCAAATGTGACTCACCCCAGCATTTATCTTTGACATTTTCTCATTCTCTCGTGACGTTATTTTCTCTTTCAGTGCTTTTCATTGTTTTGTTTCGATACTGTAAGCATGGAGTTATTCTTAGCATGCTGGTGCTATGTCTGCAGTCATGGGCTGTCTCTGGTGTTGCTTTATATTTGCGTATTTTAGGTTGTTATAGTGACTGTACGGTCAGTCAGCATGATGAATTGTAAAGCTTAAATGGCTTTTATAGTTGCACGGCCAGTCTGACAGAAGTAATGCTGTCATGGAGACACACTTGTCTTTGTGTCTGCACTGCCCTGACCACATTGGACACTTTTTATTTTCTCGCAGATCGTGCAGAACGTAGATGCAGACATGTTCTCATGCAGGCACAAACACACAAAGGTCACAAAAGGTGGTTTTGAGGCTTGTCCGGCTTCCAAACCACAGTTCCTCAGAGAATACAGCACTTGCGTCATGATTTCATCATGATGGAAGTATCTTTCACCCCACAGACACACAGATGAGTCGTTTCTAAAATTGGCAGCATTACTTCAACTTGCCAGAGTGAAAATACGAACGATAAATCGGTTGAGGAAGCCATATTTTTATCACCTCAGTCTTTTTTTATAGGGACTCATGCACGTCTAAATCTTGACACACTGGCTCTCAGTTAAATTATAAGAAACGTTGTCGTTTCCACTTTGACACTGTACCTCATTACTGCCAACTTGACAGACGACCCTAATCAGTATCTGTGTATGCACTGAATGAATCACTGTTCCACTCAGAAGCTAAATTAACTGTTCAACCCTCCCTTCTTGTGGGAAATGCTTTATTCGCTCAACACAGTCTGATTGGTTTTGGATTGCAGATTGCCTCACCAATTATCTGTGGTGGCAGCTGCTCTAAAGAAATGTCTTGGTGGTTATGATGGGTAGTAACATGCTCGAAACACTTGTCGGTTGCTAGATGTGTTCTTTCAATTAGTTCTTTTTTCCTGAGGACACAGGAAAAGAACTCTCTGTTTCACCAACTCTTCCACCTTTTATTAACCCCCATTTTCCCCTTCTTCCTCCATTCTCTTGTTCCCTTGCTTCCTTTCCCTCTGCCTTCTGCCCTCTTATTCTATCCTCTACTCTACCCATGTAACCTCCTCTTTCTTCTTTCCTCTCTCTCCTCTCTCCTCTCCCCCTTCCAGATTATGTTCCAAATTGCAGATCCAGACAGAGATGGACTCTGCCTACTTCCTAGAAACGCTGGCTGGCAACTTCATGGATGTGGTCCAGTACAATGAAGACAACAGGGGGTTTGAGGTAAGAGAGAAAAGACATAAAGCCAAATAACACCATTAAAACATCAGTAAAACATCAGTAAAACACAGATTTTTGGAGGCAGACAATGCTGGGTTTTGGATCGAAGCAATCAAATGCTTATATATTGTGCCAAGAGTTGGTGTCTTTAATGGGGCACTCCAGTGACACTCCCATAAACTTGGAGGATGTCCAAACGACCAATTATTTTAAAAAAAAAAGAGAGAATAAAACTGATGCAGCAGAGGGTGAGTTTTCCTCATTTTTAGTCACTAGGTGGGGTCAAGTTACAAAAACACTGGATCCTACACTTCTTAAACCTGCAGTGTGGAACTTTTACATATTAATGAACATCTGTCACATTCAAAGCCTTGCCAATGAGTTCACACAATGCTGATGCCTGCCACAGGACTTATGTGATGCTCAAAACAATGTATCTACCATTTTACAGCTGCAACAGTAGCGATGGAGTAGGCTACAGTGAAGCCTATGACCAAAGCACATGTAAGCATGGTAGACAAAAGTCACTCCACTCAAACTTTAATATGCTAGTGTATATTGTGATAAATAACATTTCTGGACTACCCCTTTAAAAAAAAAAAGAAGAATGTTTTACCTTTGGGGAAATACATGGATTTTCCTTTTTGAAAAGAGTTAGATGAGAATATTGATAGCAGTCTCATGTTTGTCTATCATGAAGTTACAGCCAGCAGCTGCTTGGTTAAGCTTAGCGTAAAGACTGAAAACAAGGGGAGACAGCTCTCCTGACTGGCATGTTGTATCTTGTGTTTTTTGATCCATACCAAAACCAAAATGTAAAATGATAGTTCTAGATAAAGGGGGGAGGCAGCTGTGAGGTTGCCAGGTAACCAGCATAGACTCCAGGATGTCATTGCACACGGCCAAGAAGTAGTTTGAGAGCTAAGCGAACAGATGTATTTTCCAAAATGTATCCAAACTATTGCAATATTTTCTTTTCATTTTCATGCCGAAATAAGTATTATTTACAACCCAAGAGTTAGATAGACTAAACAAACATTCAGAGTATTTAGAGGTTCAACAGATTTTCAGCTTCTTAAAAGATAATCCAGCCATTTTCAATGTAGACCCCAATCATGCTGACTGATTCTAACCCCAATTTCATCAATTGCATCACTATAGGAATATTTTCATCTTAATGCATGTCTCACCAGCATTGTCCTAATGCATCAAAGACAACTAAAGAAAATGTACTCATCACTAAAATCCCCCCAACATTTACAATTTGACATAATTGATATATTGATGATACGAACAGCACCATTGGGAAAAATTCATGGGTTGAAATAAGATAGAGGAAACCTTTTTTTAAATCTGTGTCAGTGGCCAGACCCATAGGGAGATTGGACAATTTATTTTAAAACAATGCATCAGATATGACGTGATTTATGCAAAGTTGACCTGATTCAGTAGAAGGGGACATTAAAAAGGAATTTGTTGAGAACCTTTGTCTAGTCTTGGTTGAGTGGAAACCAGCTATGAGGTGAAGGAGGGTTGCAGACAGCCCAAGCAGTATACTGAAACATAATAAACCCTCCATTGTTTAACAGCAAGAGGCCCAGAAATACTGTCATGCAAGAACGTCTCCAGGGTTGTCTCTGGGGCTGGTTGCTTGCTCATGTCTTTATCTTCATAAGAAAAGTGATGCCCTCTTTTTTTAAACCTATATTTCTGTGGCTTGTGACTCAGGGTAAAATGAGTAAGGTAACATTGGACACTGGAAGTATGGTTAGACTATGTTTTTGAAGACTGTAAGAAAACTTGATTGATATTCTTACAGTAGAAAAATGTATGAAACACAATCAACAATGGTGGTCCTCCAATGAAACCCATGTAATGACAATAACACGATATGATAATCAATTTGGGATAGTGGTTACAACATGTGTAGAATTGATTATTTCTGCAGTAAATCAATCTGCATTATTGTCATTTAACGGTATAATGATATATATGTATATGTATCATTTTTTGTATATCAACATATGGAAATGCACATAGCAAGGTGTTCAGGTGGTTTCCATCACATTTACTGCATAATGGAAAACTGAAACTTTGACTGACATTTTGGGAAATACGATTAGTTGTTTTCTGCTGAGAGCAAAATGAGAAGCTTGATATCACTCTCATGTCTGTACAAGTGTGAAGCTACAGCTAACCAAAGGTTGGTTTAGCTTAGCAGGAAGACACAGGAAAGAAACAAAAGAAAACAAAAGGAAAGAAATAGGGGAGCAGCTAGCTTGTCTCTATCCAAAGATAACAACATAGCATAGCACCTGTAGTGCTATGCTTTTTGTCACCATGAGGTTACCAGGCAAATAGCAGAGGGTCCAGAACATCAATGCTTCCAGCCAAGAAATAGTCCGGCACATAAATCCCCATAAAACCACAAGTTGTCGTCTTCACACATTTTTGTATGAATTAAACAAACAAATGTTGAGTGTTACGAGCTTTGGGCAGATTTTGGTGCCTTCGGACAGACATAAGCTAACGGTTTTCCTCTGTTTTCAGATTTTAAGCTAAGCTAGGCTAACCAGCTACTGATTGTAGCTTTATGTTTAGAGTACAAACATAGAAGTGGTGTCAATTTTTCTATTTAACATTTTCTCTGACTTATTTTTTTATATTGCTAATATGGACAACAAAACTGAGTATCATAATCCACAATATTGAAACAATCCAGTAGTAAAATTATATTGATGTGCAATAAATCGTAGATATTGATGCATTGCCCAACCCTAGTCCCTAACATGTGGAAAATCTTAAAGCTGTTCCACAAACTCCCTACTGACTCATATACTGTACAGTTCCCAAATGTAGTGCACTGTTTGTCTCCTTTTTCTTATTATCTGTAACATCTGTCACCTCTTTTTTTCTCTTCTTGGTGCCCATTTTTACAAATTACCCCTCTTTTTCCCTCCTCTTTCTTCATCCCATCCCCTCTCTGTCCCCCCTGGTGCCTTGAGGAGACGTGAGTCCGGTTACCAATAAGCTGATGTGAAAAAGTAACAAAAGACTCTTTGGTCTCTCTGGTTTCCTGTCGCCCCGAGCTAAAGAGACGCTTATAAAAGAACCGAGAGGAGCGGTGGGCCACAGAGTCCACCGAGTCCACAGCACTAGTGGACAAACGCAGCCAACAGCTGCCTCTGTGACACAAAGGGCCGGGTATAGAGCAAACTACCAGGTTTTAGGTACCACCGAGGAATTTGTTTATGAAGTAGGAGCGATGTGTAACTCAATCAGAAGAGTCAGAGCGGTAACTTCACAGTTGAGGGGTTATCAATGGGGTGCTTTATAAAATACGGAACAGCATTATGTAACACTACAGCTTGCACAACAAGTACTAACAGCTCCTCTTTTTACTCAGAGTAGAAGATGCATGATGGGATAGTAGTACGGACTCATTTATAGGCAACATCGCTTTCTGCAGCCACCGCCAACTGTTTACTCGTGCAACCCTCATTCCCGCAACATATTTTGTTTCGAGGCAAGTTTATACCTGGAATAATGTTGGGCTAATGACACTGTGTAGCCTTGGTACTATTTTTAAGGGCATTGTGGGTATAGAGAGAGGTGTTCGCTACTGCTATCCATCAGTTCTGATAAACTGCCTTCTCAAATCATTGGGCTAACCTTCTTATTCATGCAAAGATAATTTTGATCTGTATAGAACAGGGGCGTCAAACTCATTTTAGTTCACCCAGTAAAACCATTGCATAATAACCAATAAATAATATAGAATATATATAATACATATTATAACTTTACTATGTTAAACCGTCTAGGTGTACCCTGTTGAGAGATACTGATGTAATATGTCTGAGCCCCCCAAGGAAAAATGTGTCCATCAAATCTGAATCACATTACAAGTCAATTATCAAGTTGGACGTCCAATCAGAAGCCTTGACTGTGAATGATGAGTGAAAATAAGTGAGAAAAGCAGCGTGATTTATTGAAAAACTAACTCAAATTACTTTTCTGCAGTTTTCATACTTTTAAGTTATCCAGCGGGCCAAATTGGACCCCTTGGTGGGCCGGTTCTGGCCTGCCAGTCGTATATTTGACATCTGTGGTATACAACTTGAACGCTGCTTATCCTTAAGGTTGTAATGTATTGTAAACCCCATATGATGCATTCACATGCCTATTGATTATGGCAGGAAAGCCTATGGCATTATGATCACTATGTGGCAATATTCATATCTTCACAATAACCTTTTCTATGATTTTTGACTGTTTATATGTTTCAATTGGGAGTCCAGTGTTTTTTGTTTCCCTGTCAGCATTTTGAATACTCAATCAAATAAAGGTTAAACAAAGAAAATAAATCATAGAAATCTCTTATTGCAGCCTTAACGTTCTTACTTAAATATTGAGATTTTAGAGTTAATGTCATGGACATGTAATGTTGTTTAATACACAGTAGAGAAAGCACCATTAAAGTGAATAGTGTCTATCCTACATATGATTAGGAAGAGAATAATTGGCAGTTAAGTTTAGCATGTAGAGAAAATTGTATTGACCATAGGCATAATACTTCATAATGAAACTCCAGTTAGCTGACACATGCAAAAAAGTAATTTCTCTCTCACCTCTTGCAGTATTACCACTGTTTATAGTTTCAGTCTTACATGACCATGCCCCTCTCAATTTGAGTGAACTGCTCCTTTAACCAGGCAAATTGTTGGGTGGCAGTGAACAAAAATGAGAAAATGACCTTTCTGACTGGAGGCTTGCACGTGGGAAAAAAACCACAACGATTTCTATTGCGAGACAGCCAGGTACACAAACACACCTGCCCCTCAAGTTGCGAGGGTGGCTGTGGTTTAGGAAGTAGAGCCGTCCACTAATCAAAGGGTTTAGGGTTTGATCCCCGACTCCTCCTGACTGCGTGTCAAAGTGTCGGTGGGTAAGATACCGAACCTCTAATTGCTCCCATCGGTGTGTGTGAGTGTGTAAATGTCAGAAGATGCTACAGCATCATTTTGAGTGTTTCATGTTTTCAGTGAATTTAGGTTTTTTCTTTTTCTTAATAATTTTTCCCTTTGCAACATTTCAATAGGAAATGTTTCAAAATGTCAGAATGTTGGGTCTTGTTATTGTGTGACTAAAATGTAGAATACGTTGAGGACAATAGATGCTTTTCTACAGTTTTATTCAGGGCAGTCAATTGGCTTATTCTACACTATTATCAGAGTAGCACAGAGAGCTTGTAGCTAAAAAACACATGAAGTTCCACTTATCTCTCTAGTAGTAAACTCATGTTAGTTTTTATCTCGTTAATTGTGAATCGTCCCCCTGGAAGTAGTACATGTTTACGCCTCTTTTATTTCTTCATGTTTTTGTTTGAAGTTGTCCTCTCTCAGCTATAAAATTAGGATCATTTGATCATGTGTACACTTATGTGGGAAACATAAGTTTATATCTCCTGTTCTCGTCAATCTTTCAGTCACAGTTCAGGGAATAAGCTCAGCCACAGGAAGTGTTCATAAATGACTCTATAATCATCCAATTTGGAGTTAAATTTGGATGAAATTAAGTTCCCGTGATATACTGAAGAGGTGATAAGAAAAGCCACATAACCGTAACTAATTAGATGTTTTCCCTCCTTTTTTGGCATGGTGGTTTTGTGTCCATGTAGGGCTTGATGGGTACCAACATCACCATCCAGGTGCTTTGTGGAGTGATGTCTGACACCTCCTTTGGAGATCCTTATGCCCGATATGCTGCTGTAACCCGTCTCATGATGGAAACCTTCTCAATAAATTGCCTGGATGCCAGCTTCAGTAGCAACCTCAAAGCCATGACTAATACATCCTGGGATGGGCCAGCTGCATCGGGAGGTTGGTATGGACATGTATTGCTGGGGAACGGTATATTTCCGTGTGTAAATACAGCTATTTTGGCCTGTTGGTTAAAAATGTCTTACCTCAGTAACTTTTAAAAACTATTTTTACACACTTGGTACGTCTGAGGTACATTTTGTTGTGAGGTTGTCAGGTGGTATGTTTTTTTCCTGCATAGACAATGTGATGTCACAAAATGTTCCAATGTCGCCTGAAAATAATACAGTGAGCAATCAAGCGTAACGCCAATTTCTTCATCATCAGTAGCCTCAGGAGACCGGAATATAACCCGGCCACAGGACCGGTTGTGTGTTGAAGATGGGATGTGGTTACAATCATGACCCAGCAAGACTCATTTTTGGGTGTTGTTGAGAGGCTTTTTTGGGAAAGTGGTTTATTACTCACTATAGAAGAAATAAAAGATGGCAGGGACTTGGTAAAGTGGGTGCACCAAAATACATTTAAATACTAAATAACTCCTGGAATGACACGAAGAACCTAAAGTTATGTCTTTACTGTCTTGAGGTGGATTTTAAGCCACCCAAATACTGTGTGTGGTCATGATCTTGGTGTAATATTATATTAAAGAACAATACAAAGTTTTCATCTGGCTCTGAAACAATAGAATTTGAAAAGGAAAGTGGATTATTCTAAGAATGGATGTAGTGTGTGGCTTAAGCACGTTTAACCAAAAACTGATCTTGGTGTAATATTATATTAAAGAACAATATAAAGTTTTCATCTGGCTCTGAAACAATAGAATTTGAAAGATAAGTGGACTATTCTAAGAATGGAGGTAATGTGTGGGTTAAGCACGTTTAACCAAAAACTGGTTCTCTATATTCCACATTGTAGCCATTAATCCAACTCTCAGCTTCAGTTTCATGAGTGGGAGTACTAGAGGAGGGGGATCACTGGGACAGGAAACGGTCTCTTAGAAACCCACTGGGTTGCATATGCATAAAATTCTTCCCAAACACCCCCCCTTTTCCCTTGTTTTGTGGGTTTCGGTTGCACTACTTACCTCTCTTAATAAGACCTGAAAAACTGGAAGTGAATTCTTCTTTTTGAGGAAAGGGACTTTTTTTTTACCACATTGTATTTAGCTTGACCTGCCCAATGAATAAATTGTGTGTGTGTGTGTGTGTGTTGTCAGGGAGACAGTGGGTCTATCAGACCTGCACTGAATTTGGATTTTACCAGAGCACCGATTCGCCCAACCAACCATTCGCTGGCTTCCCTCTTCCGTGAGTGCACTTAACATCGTGTCTCATGAATTAAACTCATAAGTATTTATTCCTGCACTGACCCCCCCCCCCCCCCCCCCCCCAGCACATCATTATGCCTTGGCCATTTTATTTCTCCTAGTCTTTTTCTAATTGTATCCTCTCATCCAGGTATCATGTGAAACAGTGCATGGACTACTTCAATGTCAGCGCCGAGCAGCTGGCTGAGGCCATAGTCCAGACCAATGAGTATTACGGTGGCTATGATATCCGCTCCTCCAGGATAGTTTTCCCCAACGGGTCCATCGACCCCTGGCATGCATTGGGGATCACCCAGGACATCACGGCTTACCTCCCTGCTGTTTTCATCAAAGGTGAGAAAGAATATGTATATAAAGAATAATAGGTGGACTCAAAATAAACTCAAATGCTTCAGTAATGCCACTGTACTGATGTCTTTACTATCCAACCTATCTTAAATGGCAAACTAAAATGTTACATATGGCTTGGCATTTTAGTTTTGTTTAGTCATTAAACTCAAATACACATGAATAAATAAAGTAAATAATCATGTCCTGTTCCTAGTCCTTCATCTCCATTATAAAATAGTGAAAAACCAAAAGGGAAATAATAAATAAATCAGTTTCTGGCCAAAAAGGTGTAGGCTGAAGCATTTGCTTATAACACTGACCCTTTTTACATTCAATAGATCCCAATGTAAATAACAAACACAAAACATTTATAATAATTGGCCATATGCACATATAATAATACAGTGAAAATATATACACATTTCTTTATATGTGCATGGTTATATATCCTCAAAAATACCAAGATTCTAACACATAATGTAATCCATTACAAAGTTCATATACAATAATATATATACCTCAGTTTTATATTTGTTAATCATCTTGTTACATTGCCAACTTAGAAATAAATGTGTCAATTTACCCCCAGTAAGTATTTTTACATACTTAAAAAAAAGAATTAAATCCAGGTTTAAAAGAGGACTGAATTAGTTAGAGAAAACATTTTTTAAAGCAATATTTGTATCTACATGTTAAAATAGAGTCAAGTTTTACTTCATATTTTGGTAAATGTGCAATTGTCAGTTGGCCAGTTCGATCTGGCAAATTTGGCCTGTGTACAGTATGATTCAAATTTGTAGGAATTAACATGAAGTACAAACATTAAGCCAAAATCATTCAAGCCATACATATAAGTATAGTAGGTCCATTTCTTGTTCTTGTTTGTGTATAGACAGTTATAGCAGGTGCCTTTAAGGTAGAATTCACATTTACCAGAGTTCATTATTCAGCCTTTTTGAATTCATGTATTTCCAGAGTCAGAGAAGTTTTCTTTGCGTTTGCTTTACATTACAGAAGCTGAACTACTGTTTCAGAGCGGAACAATGGCATGCTTGTTCCTTATTTAATTTTTATTAGGTGGATAATTGTTCTTGTAACTCTGAAAATCTCACTTTTACTATTTTGCTCTTTTAAAAAAAAAAAATGCAGGAACAGCCCATTGTGCCAACATGTACCCTGCCAGACCCCAAGATCTCCCCCAACTGACTTTGGCCCGCGACCACGTCTTCCTTCTCCTCCAGCAGTGGTTGAAGCAATAACTGACAGCTTGAACAAGCCAATCAGTAGCTTTGCAAAGCCAGCTCGTTACTCTTTGTCCAGATGGTTGTTTGACGTTGGTACGAGACTTCTTATTTTAATGATTGTTTTAAAATGGCACTTTATTGCAAACACAGATCCAAAGTTCAGGTATTTTGAATGAGAGAGACAATTTTAATCATATGAATAAAGATGATTTTTTTTTTTTAAAGACTCTTTCAGTTTCATTCTGAGTTTACACTGCAAGAACATTATCTGTACTACTCCTGGGGCTTGTTTTCTGGACAGGATGGAAATTAAAGAAGGAGTAGGCCCTTGTCTAATTAACACTGGCTCTCTGAAGGATGTATTGAGCCAGTTTCCCAGGCAGGGACTAACATGGCATTTTAAATCAGATTAACCTGGTTAAATAAACCTTTATGGAAGAATTACAGATTAATGATACATTGATTATTTTGACTATTTCATTAAAAACCCTAAAAGCAACACCATCCATTTATAGTTACTGACAAACAAAATTGACTCGATAATTTTGATGACATCATTTTTCAAGAACAGTTTTCTTACCCACAAAACTGCTCGTGCAAGTGTGTGAAAGAGAAGAGAACGTTTCCTTTTGAATAGAATACACCAATGTCACCGCCTTTTGTTGCGCGGTATTGACCAATTCTATCTGCATGCGGGAGATTTTGTGCAGCCAAGTCTTGACAAATGCATTTTTTTACATTGAGAAACTCTATCATCCCTGGCAGCCTTTGGAAATTTCAAGAACTTTCAAAACTGACGTTATCAGCAAGTTCCTCAATATTATTACCAATGCGCAATTCATGGTGGAACTTTACTGTAGCATTTGATGGTTGTGAAACGCCCAAAAAAAAAAGAAAAAAGAAAGTCGTGTTTACACAGGCAGCAATGAAACACAACAGGAACGTTTCAGCTAAGAATTTGTCCCAGAAAGCAACGACTTCACTCGCATGTGTTTGCATGGGATGTGTGTTGCACAAACATGCACACATCTGGTGTTGTTCAGAACAAGTTTCGTCTCGTTTGATGATGTAACTCAAAATTTTGTCTTGGCTGCTCAACAGGGGCATGATGATATCTCCAGTGGGATCCAGAGATTGGTGTATCAATCATACCAACAAGCAGTTTGGAAATGAAGTCATTAGGATTACGTTGTTGTTCTCGTCTTTTGTCTTAAAATGCATAGATTAAGCTCCCGAGTAGAAAAAAAAGTGCCTTTTGCATGGCACTATTATAATGCACAGCTGTGTGTTCATTCACTACCTCCTCAAAACTCTCTCAAAACACACACACACACACACACACACACACACACACACACACACACACACACACACACACAATAACCCACCCCGCTTCCCCTTAACAGTGTTTATTTTCACAACAGTCACATCTCTGTGTCCCAGCTGGAAATGCAAACCCCCCCCCCCCTCTCCCCACCTCCAGCCCCCCCACCCCGTCACTCCTTGCACAACCACACACCCACAAAGTCTCTAGACCAAAATCCTCCACTAAATCCAGCCTCACTTTGGTTATCCTTGTCCTGTGGCATCGAGTTCCCATAACCCCCATCTCCAGTCAGAGGCTGTTTGAAGTGAATCAGCCCCCAACATATACATGCGTGAAATGTATAGTATCATGACAAGCCCGAGATGCAGTCTTTATTGAGCTAAACATTTGCGATGGATTTAGTTGTAATTGCCCATACACTCATTTAATCCCCTGTAATTCAAACCCTAATGCACATACTCATAATCCTTTCTTTGGGCGGCCAGAGGGATGTAATTGAGCTTCAGACTCTTTTCAGGTGTATGTGTGTGTGTTTGTGTGTGTCACCACCCAACTGTAACACCTCACCGGATAGAAAAGAATGAGGTGGTCCCTCTTGAAATGGGTGTCAGTTGTGGGCAAGTTAATAAGCCAAAATATACCTATGCATCTTTTTATCATATAACTTTAAGATAGAATATGGTGAGACCTGATAATATAACAAACTAACCAGATCATATTTTGTCTCATTATCTTTGCTCTGTTTAGAAAATACTGTATGTCAGATTTTTATATTAAAGGGACACAAGACCATTTTACTTCATAATGAGAGAGTTTGTCTTGGTGTCTAATTTCGTGATAGGCATGTGAACGCATCAAGGTGAGTTTGAGTCGCTCAGTAATTTTCCGTTTCTTATGACATAAACATGAGCAATATGACTTCTCTAAAATGTTATTTCAAAACATTTCCATTCATTGTCACTTCCTTCTGTAAACAACTTTTAGTTTTTAGGTGCATCAAGTTAGCCACAGTTAGCTAAGACATTACCGGAAGTAGCAACATAGACATAAAAAACATGTATTTGAATTTTTTTGCCTTTCAGAATATGAGCCACAACTCAGGAACAAGATATATCAAAGTATTATAGACAGAGTTATATTATAAAGGGTGTGAAACATGGCACAAAAAAAAAATTAAATATCACAATATTTTTAACCACATGCCTCAATATTATATTGTAAGGATGACTATTGGTGCTTTTACAACATATTTATACAATGAGATTTTTTGATAAATAATCATCAGTAATGTAATATAATGGTTAAGTGCAAATAATAGAACAGCTACAACAATCTGATGAATTGGAAAAAAATTGCATTACTTTACTGTAATGCAGCTTTTAAAAACAGGAAAAGATATATTACTACATTTATTATATGGCATAAATTAAATGGCCATTTATATCATATTATATGATATTATATTATCTAAAATGATATCTGTTAGGGAATTTTTCATAACTTATGTATCAAACATTGGCATACACTGGTTCAAATAAGGCCTTGTAGCACCAAATCTCGACAGACTGAGACACTGTCTCCCCTTGAGACAGTAAGCGCAGCTGTCTGCTCCTTTTTGTGGAAAATAGGAAGCACTTTGATAGTGTTGCAATGGCAGCCAAGGTCAGAGATGTGTTTGCCTGTCTCTTTCTGAATGTAGTAGAGGTGACTGTAGTCAGAAGTTGGATACTGTTGACCCTGATGAATGGAGGACAAGGGCACCGAGCTGCGTTCCTAGACAATGTTCTCATTTCTAGACCAATAGATTAAATTCTATACACTGTAGATGTGTTGGATCTGCTCATATTTGGGCATGGTTCAACTATGGCATTATCTGTGTGGCTTACTATAAGAATATCCCCAGAGGATTGAAACTCCAGAATTGAAGGGAGAATCAGGACAGAGCGTGCACTAATTATTCTTTCTATCTCCTTGATCAATAAACCTTTTCAGCATTTAGACATTTTGGACTCCTGTGCACTTTCCCCACTCATGTATGGGCTGCAGATTAAAACCTACAATAATATCTAGTCTTATATCACAATATTTATGTCAATATAATATCGATGTATGGCCCGAGTATAAATGGGCAGACATAATTCCTGGGTTATTAAGGGGATTTGTTTATTTTCACTATAATTCCATCCAAAAGTAACACAATAACACAATGTATGACTACCTTTCATGGGTTTTATACACTTTCTGTAAGAAAACATCTAAAAAAGCAAAAATCTTACCAAAAGGGTGTGTGTGGTCTCATTTGCGTCACTTTAGCGGTTCTTAATGTATGGTCATTGATGTGGGTTTTATTTTGAGGTTTGACCGGATGTTGCTGATGTGTCATGCTGAGCTTGACACTAACTGACACTCACTTCATGTTTGCGTTGAAGGCGGAGTTGAGTCTATTAAAGTCCACATTGAAACCGCGGAGGAGTCAGTAGTGGCTCTCGCTTTCACTGGAATAAAGAGAGGTGTCTTTATATTTTCTTAACAGTACGAGCCTGAGTGTTTGGTTTGGACTTCAGTGGAAACCGGACTGTTTTCACCTGCGGTAACAGACGAACTAACCTCTGGAAGTGATAGGTAAGGACCAGCATATTTAACTAAATGTTCTAAGGACAGGAACTAAAATAATTCACTCATATTAATGTCGTTTTTACACATTTGAGCCTGAATTCTGGCTCTTTACAGCTATTTAAACTAACTTGCATGTTATATTAATTCATGCAGATATCCCGCCAGGTGGGTTTCATTTAACACCTTCATTAGTTTAAATAAACTTGTTGTTGATTGTTTCTGCGTACCAGTTTGTGTCAATACCAACAGTCATTTCTAATTTAAGTCCCCACAATTTAGACCGAATGCTCCTTTAATTCAATAGCAGAAACATGATTGTAAAATATGTATTTTTGCCATTTGTGTAACTTAAGCGCCTCATTTCTACATTGGAACGAGGCACAAACAAATCTATCTATCTATCTATCTATCTATCTATCTATCTATCTATCTATCTATCTATCTATCTATCTATCTATCTATCTATCTAGTACATAACAGGAAGAACACCCTCATAAAGACTGCCTCATTTGGCACAAGGCCATTATACACCCAATTTAAGACACATATTTTAACAACACACTCATTTGCATAATGTTCTAGTATATTCTTCCTATATTTTTTCAACATGTCAAGATTAAGCCCACCTACAATAAATCACCTCCTGTCACATAGATGTTCTGTGTCCCCTCTAAGCAAGCAAGCAAGCCTGCAGGCATTGTGGCTGGCTCTTGCGGCTACATTCACTGTGCCTTAGTGAGTGGGGCGCAGGCTGATTCATGTTCCTAAAATGGCCTGAAAGATTTAATTTAGTCTAAAATTAAAACGAAAGAAGGGAGCAGTTTGAGGAGGCTGGTGAAAAATGGCAAAACTGCAATATTTAGACAGAGTGAGTAAGAGTTCGTGCTGGATTGTTGCCTATTGAAGCAAAAGTGCATGTGGTAATTGTAGTTAACCATTATGCGTCATGTGAAAAGGATATCTAACTTTCTAGGAAGTGTTTATAGTTTTGCATTGACTGCCAGTTCTGTTTTCATATATGTATATAGCAGCTCAGATGGTTGGTAACAACTCTTTCTTTATATCTCACCAGGTGCTGTAGATATCCAAAAATGAAGCACCTGTCATTATTGTGCCTGTATGCTCTGGTGAGCTTGTATAGCCATCAGGGTGTGTTGTCCCAGACTCCCTCCTATGGTGAGCGGGGATCAGATCTTGGCATGCAGGTGTTTCAGCAAGTAGCCCGCTCCAAGCCTCTGGAAAATGTGTGTTTTTCACCCCATGGAGTGGCTTCCATCCTTGGCATGCTGCTACCAGGAGCCAATGGGGAAACCCGAAAACAGCTCCTCAATGCACTCCGTTACAAGAAAAATGGTAAGGAGCGTTCGTGGCTCTAGTGTAGAAACTTTCCTCTGATAAACATCATCAAATTTAAGTAAATTATCTTTCTGCATGAGCTGATTTAAGTATGTGTTTAACATTCCAACCCTGAACATCTGTTGAGTCATCATTCAAACATGACCTTGTCCTCACAGGTCCTTATAAGATGTTGAGGAAGCTGCACAAGAGCTTGACGGCAAAGTCCAACCAGGATATAGTTTTAATCGCCAATGGCTTGTTCAGCCAGAAGGGTTTCCCCATGGAGGACGCATTTGTAGCCACCAACAAAGCCAACTTCCAATGTGAGAGCAGGAACCTGGACTTTGCCAACAACCAGGAGGCAGCAGAAGAAATCAATGCTTGGGTCAACAATAAGACCAAAGGTGGGAGATGTGAACAGTAATCTTCACATTCTTTAAGCCTTTCAAATGTGTGTAGTTGTCTATTTTGTTATACTTTGGCCAGTAGGAAGCCCTTTTTCTTCTTTGGTCCAGGATATGATGCTGCATTATTACTTCCTCATGTCGTCTCTTGAACTGAATACACCGTTTTTTTTATCAGATCTTGCTGACTGAATAATGATCCCGTGTTGCATATTTATCCAGGTCACATCCCCAGCCTGATCAAAGCAGACATGCTGGACCCGGCTCTGACCCGTCTGGTCGTTGTCAATTCAATCTACTTCAAAGGCTTATGGAAGTCCCGCTTCCAGCCCGAGAACACCAAGATGAGGCCCTTCAACGGCGGCAACGGGAATGTATATAAGGTCCCGATGATGTCCCAGCTATCTCTCTTCAACATCGGTGAGCGGTCGGGAATCTTGGACTTTACTTGCATTTACGTTTTCAGAGTTTAGATACGTCAGGACAGTGAATAAGACATTTTCTGTACTTTATTTTACCACCAAATTATCTTCAAGGATGTTATTTGAGATAATTAGATGACTCTGTGGTGAATAGTTGCAATATTGGATTCAGACTGGGCAAAATGAGGTAGAAATTAGCCTGATAGGAAGGTTGAGGGGATTTAGTTAAGACATGTTTCACAAAATCACATTTTAAACAACGCATGTTTAAAAGCTTAGATAATCTGTGAATGTAAATCTAGAGGAACTTACATACAAACTACTTTTAAACCTGCTGTTTCTGTGTGTCTCTCGGGGTACTCTGGCTTACTCTCACAGACCAGAAACATGCAGGTTAGGTTGATTGGTGACTCAAAATTGCCCGTAGGTGTGAATGAATGTGAATGGTTGCCTGTGATTGACTGCCAACCTGTCCAGGGGTGTACATTGCTTCTCTCCCAATGTCAGCTGGGATTGGCTCCAAAGTCTAAATGATAGACTCTGATTCTAGAGGATAAGTGATAAAGAAAAATGAATGGTTCTGTCGGTAAAGGTTGTTGAGGTGTGTTAGTCATTCATGGTCAGGTAGTAGATGAGTAGTGTGCAAGGAGCGAACAACAATAACTCAAAATGAACTCAGTCAAATCGTTACGCATTTCTTCGAGTAATTACTGGATGTGTTTCAACTGTCGTGACTGTTAATGCTTCATCAGCCGTGGTTTAGATGAATGTTAACAAATAGCCAGCTATTTTACTTCAGCCAAAACAAAAAAAATATAGCAAAATAAATACTGATTTCTCTGATTAAACTTGTTCTTTTTCATAGTGTAGTCTCATTCAGTGCCAGTTTACATTCCAGAGCGTGATATAATCAAAAAAATCTATCATTTTGAGTTCATGATTCATAGGTCAGGTTGTGTATTGTAATGAAATGTTGGCTTAGTCACACCATCTCTGCTGGATAATATTGAGGCCTGTGTGAAATGAAATGATATACCAGTCAACGCTCTATATTTAGACGGCTGTCAAAGTTGTTTTAGCGCAGTGAGAGCTGTGAGTGGATTCTCACAGGGCGCCGCAGTTAAACTAAGGTCACGTTAAGCTGCGTGGGACAGACGTTTGTTTGTTTTCTTCAGCATCCTGCAGTGTGGCTACTTTTAGTATTGTTTGTTGTCCTCAAATTACCACACTTCAGTCATAAAGAAAACACCAAGAAAAAAAAAACAGCCCTAACTCACTCGACCGTAACTTTATACAGTCATGTTGTAGGAATATAATCGAATTTACACATACTTGGTTTTATGGCTTAATAACATAATTTACTGTGATTTAGTTTAATGGTCGTTTAAAGCGTGTCAAACAGTGCAGGCAGGTTTGAATGAATGCTTGTGGTATAAGGCTGGCACTGTTGGGACTTACAGTACATTTGTCATTCTTCCTCTGCAGCTAAAAGCCTCATTAGAACAAAAGTGCTAAAAAAAATGTGAACACACTCGAACTGTCGTACATGGCGCAATACACGTCCAAAACCTTGGCAGCCTAATATAAATGAAAAGCAGTCATCCTTGCTGATATTAGTTCTGCTACTCTCCCCCGTAGATCGGTATTTAAGTATTGTTCCAGTGAGTCTTTTTTGCATTTTCTAGACTTAACATTTGCTTTCTGGTGGGTCTGGTCTGTTTGCTCTCAGGAAATGAGGCATTTTCCGTTTCCAGTTTGTTTAGACTAAATGAAATTACTCTGCTGCAGTGATAACCATCGCGGTCAAAGAAAAATATTGTCACCCGCAGAAGCTTCTTCAGCAGAAAATCCAACTGATTTTTGGACAGAGGAGTGTTTGTACTTGTTGCAGCCCAAACAAGCAGAACATATGGGTACAACAGAGTAAAAAAAACTGGAGAAAAGCTGTTTATCTTCTTATTTTTTTTTAACATTTATCCAGGCACATTTTTCAAGTAAGCAGGAGATTTGTATGAGAATTGGATCCTTTGAGTCAGATTTAGCAGTTAATGTTGTATCTACTGAGGTCTTAGCTGCCTATCAGTCCGGCATGTCTTCCCAAAATGTTAAATAGATACAGGAAGGGTATTGTAAGAAACGCATATATCAGCGAGAATAAAAATGAGCCAAGCTTCATCCTCACTATGAACTATGAACTCATAACCTCTCCTCCTCTGTCAGGCTTGGCCACCACGCCTAATGGACTGAAATATAAGGTCATCGAGCTGCCCTATCACGGCAACACGATCAGCATGCTGATTGTCCTTCCCAGCGAAGAGGACACACCTCTGTCCAGTGTGATCCCACACATCAGCACAGCCACGGTGCAGAGCTGGTCCAAAGTGATGCACATGATGAAAGTCCGCCTGCTTATTCCCAAGTAAGATACACAAAGACACACACATGCAACAGCTGCTCTTTAAACTTGTTTAATTGGAAAACATTGATGTTATATATGTGTGTGTGTTGATGTGTGTAGGTTTTCTGCTGATGCAGAGGTAGATTTGGAAGCTCCCCTCGCAGCCCTGGGAATAACGGACATGTTCAACGAGGCCAAAGCTGACTTCAGAGGCCTGAGTGAGTCACAGCACAGTCCAAACCCAAAAGTGACACAATGCCTCTAAATATTCAACACATTTATTTGGACACCAGTGAGGTTTGAATTGTTGGCTGTTTACTGCTGAGAGCCGGTCAGTGGTGTGAAATGCGTCTGGCTGTCCAGGGTGACAAACTGAATCACTCCTGCTCTCTCCCTGAGTCTCTAAAGCACTTCTGAATGGAGTGCTCTACTGCCATCATGTGGTGTAAAGTAAAACTTTCATTTATTATAGGATTACTTAAAAAGTAACTAGCCAGGCTGACATTATATTTCTGTATTGAGCATTAAAGGCTGTTTTTTATACGAGAACATTTGCACAAAACGTTAACAAGATTAATTTGTTCACTTTCCCTATTGAAACCCAGCATACTACATCATTTCCATACTTTTGTGCAGCCCAGCTAAAGCACTAATTCATTTTCATTCAATTTTTAATGTACCAACAGACTGAGGGAGATGTCTGTCATGCACATTCTACTGGTGTTTTCCTTTTGGTTGACCTCACACCCTCATTCACATCTCTTCTTCACATGTCAGCTCCTCCCTGTAGTTGTATTTATTCGAATTCACTCAGCGTCATTTTTAGGGGATGACAGCTGCCAGTGATGCACTGTCCTATAATTTTGTTGAAGCCATTTAAGTAATAGTTTTTAAAGAAAAACACTTGATAAAACCCCCAAACACCAATTGCCTGATTGAAATGTGTTTATTACTGAAAGAAGACATCAAACAGGAAGGCACAATAAAATTTGTGTGAGGCTGCAGGTAAAGTAAAGCTGCCCTTTCCATGCTAATGTTGTTATTGCAGGACGCATAGTAACTGAAGACCGGAGCACTTTATATTTGGACAGAGTACCTAGATGTTGAGCAGCATGCTGAACTGACAATAAGCAAAAGCAGAAGAAATTTGTTTTTTGGCTCATGGGGGGGAAAAAAAGATGATTTGATTTGATATATTTGTGATTCAGTGATTTAGTTCTGTTGGGTTTTTGCTGTCTGGTTGAAAATACTCTACATAAGCTACACCTGTGGTTTAACTCTCCTTGCTCCTCATCTCCATCAAGGCACATTTAAAGGATTAAATAATGATGATTGACCTTTCTCGGTTTCTGGATGACGGGTTGGATGGTGGAGAAGTGAGGGCAGGAAGAAGCATATGTAGCTGAATGAAAAGCATCCTGTACATGTGCACATAGTCACGAAAAGAGATCTAATCAGGCTACATTAATGTGTGGTCCAGTCATGAGCCTTTAATGATTTCTCATCAGTAGATCGTTTACTTTGGTTCATTTATACTGTTGATCACTTGTGTATTATTACAGTGAAAAGACCAACATTGGCTGAGCAATATCAGATTGGTTATAATGGTCTATTTTCATAAACTAACAGACTATTTGTCTAAATGTAGAATTAACAGTCACTGTTTTCACAGGTGCCCACAAAGTCTGTGTATCCAGAGCACTCCAGAAAGTCAAAATAGTGGTGAATGAAGATGGAACAAAAGCAGCAGCTGCCACTAGTGAGTGTTTGTTCAAGTGGAAAAAGTCACAGTTAATAATGTATTTTAATATAAGTACTGTTAGAATTATCTAATGTGTTTGCTTTTTGTATTTAGCTGCCATTTTGCTGGCTCGGTCCTCTCCACCTTGGGTTTCAGTGGACAGACCTTTCCTCTTCCTCATCCGACATAACCAAACAGGTATACATGTTTTACTCACCTTTTTAAAGGTATATATGGTAATGAAAGTACTTTGTATATTATTGATCTCAAAGACATAACATTGCTGCATCTGCCGGTGAAATGACTCATTTGCCAATTTAACCAGATAATGGTTTTATTCAGTTTAAACATTATTTGGTTCCTTTTAAATCCAGATGAGACTTGTAGAAAGGTTGAACTAATGAACCTCTTTTATTCCTTATAGCGAAACAGTTATATTTAGCATAACAAATATGTGTGATACAGTGGCACAAGCAAAAATGTGCTCTGTGTAAAATTCCATTTATTACAGATATTTCAAAAGAATATTTGATGTAAAAGTTTGGTGAGGAAAGTGAATGTGATGAAACTCAAGTGTGTGTCATCAGTCACACTTAAGGTTCAATAATACATATTATTTTGCAGTGTGCAGTGGATTTATCTTGAACCATAGATGGATCAGGAGTTACAAGCCGAAAATTTCCATTAAACCTAATAACTATATTTTCCCAGGGTTATCAATACTTTTATTTTACTCTTCTGTTGATTTGTATGTGTTTGGCTGTTTATTTAAAGCAGCACTCCTTCCATGAAAGCATGCTTAAAGTTGGTTCAGTAAAGCTTTGGGTTACACAGTTATAATTTGAGATTGGTAGGTTATCCAGTTATCTTTGGGCTTAACTCTGGTTTTCCAGCATCAAGGAGCTGGCTCACTTAGAACTGGGTTGGATCGGCATGTTGGTAACTTGTTCTCCACTGATCTACAGCCAGACTGCTAATCAGTCAGATCAGTCAGATCACTGGGGAAATAAAGAATCGAGTTTATAATAAAATTTCCTTTCCAACAAGGTTCCTGACTGCAGTTCAGAATAACTTGAGGCGAATTTGTAATAATTGAAAAGACAAAACATTTCATCAAAACCATTGTTTTATATCTTATATTGAGTGCTACACTAATGGTTCTGGCGATGATGCTTGTACTTGTACTGATGCTGCCTCTTTCACGTGCACATGCACAGGCTCACAGCTTGGTGGGTAAACCCAGAGTTAAGTGAGGCAGTTGGTTACCAGCTGTGTGATACCAGCTCTCCAGGATCTCCCAGTGAAGCCAGGCTAACCTAAAGACAGCCAGAATAAGTTTAACTTGCTTTGTGACACAGACCCAATCATAAGCAAGATTTAAGTGAAATATGTCTCTATAGCTAAAAATGTGTAGGTTGATTTATGGTAGGTCAAAACTAAAATGCAAATAGCTGAACTTTAATCGAAAGCTGTGCTTGACACTGATGGATGTTCTCTGTCTATGTCCTCAGGTACCATTCTCTTTATGGGCCAGATCAACCAGCCTTGAGTCCAGCCATCACTGGCCAGCCCCTGGTAGCGTCATAGGCCAGCACAGGAAATGCTTATACACTGCCATGCATGAACACATGAACACATGAACACACACACACACACACAAACACGTGCGCACACACATGCGCGCGCACACACACACACACATACACACAACACACACTTTGCTGTAGACTTATGTACAATGTGGACATTTGATATTATTTGTTTTAAGTATTGCTTTTTATGTTACCCATTTCCTATAATGCATAACATGCTTTATAAAAGTGTTTTGCGGACTAAATTTTCCAGCTGTTTTTAATTTTTTTGTACACTTTATTTTGAATTATGTTTTTAAAAGACTTTGAATGTCAATTGTGTATTTTCTGAAGTCTGGAGTAGGATAATCAGTTTATTTATCATGTCACTTTTTCGGTTCAAACGTTCTCCATCTCAAGTCATGACACTCCAGTCTTTCTTCAGTTTCTTCAAGTTATGACAATGTAACTCACACCTCAGCTGTTTGAAGGTGATTGTTTCCCTCACTGAGGAAGTCTTCTGTTGTCATGTTTGCTGCATGTTTGATAAAATAAATACACATATTTATAACATCAATGATTTTGTCCTAATTATTTTTATTTGTTATTTCTGACAAAAACTACGTCAATGATGATGCTACCTGCAGGCTGGACTGAGCTAGATACTGAAAGCTGGATAGGCTGCTTCAGGGCTTGTGCAGTGGTGTTTGTCTCGATCCTGTTATTTTGCCTCTCAGCTTTGCAGAGTGCCTTAATGAATATAAATGAAAATGTCCTTGTAGCTGCTTAATATCTCCCAACAGCAGTTTACACTCTTTACACCAAGCATAAGAGGAGAGGTCAACAGTATTGAGCTTTACTCACCAACGTCAAAAGGTTTCATCCTCTGGGGACAATGAATGTCAGCGCATGTCTTAATGTCTTAAAGGTGCAATATGTAGAATTTAGTGGCATCTAGGGGAACGGACTTGGCAAAAATGGAATATAATGTTCATAAATATGTTTTAATTGGTGTATAATAACCTGGAAATTAGAATCATTGTGTTTTTATTACCTTAGAATGAGCCGTTTATATCTACATAAGGCGTTGATTCTCTTCCACAGAACCCACCACGTTTCTATAGTAGCCCAAAACAGACAAAGCAAGCAGTGGCTCTAGAGATAGGGCCGTTTTCAATTTCCGCAAGTGTTATTGCCTCCACAGGTTGTCTCACACGCTTGAAAGGGAGAGGTTGAGGGGAGGGGTATTCGATTAGTTGCAATCTGCAACCTTCCCACCAGATGCCACTAAATCCTACACACCTTTAAATCTGGATTAAAAAAGGTAGACAAACAACAAGACAGACAGTCCAAAAACAGACTGACGTTGTTGCTGCCTGCTGTTGTTGGATGAAGCCCAGGAGTGTGATTGCTCATGAAATGATGGAGTTTGCCGTTTCCAACAGACTAGTTTACTTGTTTAATGTGCCACATCGTGCAAACTCTGGTTGAACTTGATTCATTTGTCTCTGTGCTGATATCATAAAGTGGTGCTGTGCAAAAACTTTGCCCTGTGGTCCCCTTATAGTTCAGACATACAGAAATGCTACAGTCATTATTCAGAATTTACCAAATATGATTGTTAGTTTTGTGTGGGTTTCCTGCTTATGTTCAAATTGATGGGAACAAGGAGGCGGATAAATAAGCCAAAAGGGTTTTGAAGAGTGGGAGTAGTCACATTTATGTAAATATTAGGTTAGTTCGAGACTAAAGTGATGATTAAGGAACTAACCCAAATGAGTTGGCAGAATAAATGGAACAAAGAAAGTAAAGGAAGATATCATTTTTAAAATAAACCTTTAGTTGTGGGTGCAGGTTCTGGAAGATGAAATATGAGAAAGGAGAGAGTTATAACAAGATCAAAGAATGTTCAAACTGGTCTAAACAGTTCTCTCTATGTGACTGGAAACCATAATAATGGAAAGTGTGACTAATGTGAAGAGGAAGAAACAGTGGACCATGTTTTATTGTATTGCCAGAGGGATGTTTCAGAAAGAGAGGTGTTAAAGAATGCACTAAGAAAGATTGGGAGAGCCAAATATTGGTAATATTCTTTTTTTTAAAAAGCAAAAAATCAGCTGACAAGTGTTGGAAACTCCTGCAAGAGTATTTCACATCAACAACATAATGAAAATAATCTGAGAAATATTAGCATTAGTTATTTATGTATTTTATTTGCATGTATTTCCATTATTTCACTTTTTATAAGTATTTTTCTATTGTTTTGATTGTAATTCTTTGTTTGGTAGAAATATAAGAGAGCGGTATATTTTTAGTCTATCAGTAGGTGGCGGTAATGCACCCGAAAGCTGTTTGTCACCCGCCATTAAAACCAAAAGAAAAAGAAGGTATCGCTCATGTCCCATTTATCCAGCCTGGAATCGTTATGCGCGCTGTCGTTGTCATTACGGTAACCCTGACAGCGGCTCTGGGTGTCAGCTGATCCTCAGTTGGAAAATCAGCTGCAAGGAAAACACTGCTGGTGACTTCAAGCCATGGCTGCGGAGATACACTCGAGGCCCCAGACCGCCAGACCGGTACTTCTGAACAAAATCGAGGGACACTCAGACGCCATCAATGCAGCTGTTTTAATACCAAAAGAAGATGGAGTTATTACGGTTAGCGAGGACAGGTGAGGTCGCTCAGCAGGGGCTAACGCTCAGAAGACCCACAGTAGCAGCTAGCGGGCTCGGGCTATTTGCTGGTCGTTACATTCATACTTCTTAGTGCACTATTTTTAAAATGACACAACTAACATTTATTAATTTCCCCCGTTTAAGTAGTATACTTAACTACATATATATGTGTTAGTTGGGATATTCCATATGGAGCTACGGTTAGCTTAGACGAGTGTAGGGATATACAATTAACACATTAATTAACCAAAGAATGAGTCATGTCCATGAAATATCCGTATCCCAGCTTATCATGATAGTAAACAGAGAGATAACATGTTTTCCCCTCGTAAAACTGGTTTTATGACTCTGCTTTGCTGTGCGTAACAGTTGTTATTCTATTAGTTAAGCTACAAGTCGTTAGCCTTCAAGTGCTCCTAGTCATCTTCATCACAAGGGTTCTTAATTGGCAATTACATGTAATAATCTTATCCATTTATTTGCTGTTAAAGATAATAATGCTGTGACGTTTATGAGTGATTAAAACATATGAAGAGCATCTTTTCAATGAAAGCTTAGCAGCAGCAGTGCACTGTAACTGAATGGACCTCCACACCGGCTCTCACTTTGACAACTACCAGATAATCACAGCTGTGAAGGTATCTTTACATCACATTCACTGGGCGACGGTGATGATGAGCTGTACAAGTGTTATTAGGGCTGTCGTGTTTGTTGGTTACAAGTGTGAAGAAGCAAGCAACATCCTCATTTAAAGACAAGGGAACTCAGTTTCTGTGAAGAAATAAGGTGCCGTTTCCATCACACGTCTAACCCCACTTGATAATTGAAAAGGGAAGTTGAGGGGAAGATGGTGTAGCTCTTTTACATTCAGGTTCCTTAATGAAACCTTTCATTTCCTTCTTAAAAAGGTAGAAAGAAGCTCGTTTTAAATGCACTTAGATGCCAGATGTTATATGAGTCTTGTAAACAGAGCATGACAGAACATACAGTGTAATCTGTGCAAAGCTGTCCAGTTTTGTATACTGCCTTCAGACGGCCTGTAAAATGTATACTATACAATCACACTAGAGCTAAAGTGTTCAAATGTTGCCACTGCCAAATAAGAATAAAAAATGCTTCATTTACTGTCAATACATCAAAGTGTAAGGAGCTGGTAAAGGTCGACATGATGACTGTTTTCGGAAGTGGTTCAGTATTGAAACATCTCTTCTTTAATGTGGCCTCAATATGTGTTGTTTACGAAACTTGTGTGCAGTCTGAGGTGTCATTCAGATATGAATGTGACATCACTAGCTTTAATTAGCACAACACAGTTTCCATACATATATTACTCTGCCCGTTTGAACCCTCTTTTGTGTACAAAGTAAAGCATTGTGGAGAGAATTAGGGCTACTTTTCCAGAAGGGGATTAAGCCCAGTTGTACAGTAGATGCGAGCAGTCTTCAGAGGATATATCCGTCGAGTATTTCCACTGAAATGTGCAGCATTCTTCCATCAGTCTCTTGTTTTTGACAGCAGGATATGTTAGTAATGCATTTAAAGTTGAGATCCTGCATGTCCAAAATTGAGTTTTGTAACAGGAAGTAGACAGACTGACCCACAAGTGACCTTTGCATCAGTATCATAAGACACAGGAGAGAGCTCTGATTATGCTTAATGATACATTTTGACATTTATCCTCAGAACTATCCGGGTTTGGCTGAAGAGAGACAGCGGTCAGTACTGGCCAAGCATCTACCACACAGTCTCCTGTAAGTAAGACTGCATTATCTCAGCGGAATAATAAATGTGTGTTTGGAAGAGAAAATAAAATAAGCTTTTTTATTATTACCACTGCAGCCTCTCAGCACACAGTCTGCAACGTGGCATACTGTATTCTGCTGCTCATTTTGAATACCACCATCACTCTCTCTCTCCTGTAGCTCCATGTTCTTGCATGTCGTACCACCATGACAGCAGACGCATCTTCATAGGCCAGGACAATGGCGCTGTTGTGGTAAGTGAAGCTAACACAAACAAATGGACCCATATTATTGCTCCAGGCTTACTCTTTAGAGTGTTCAAACAATCTCGCCATTAAAAAACCTGCATATCTGGTTCAAATGGGCCAAATGTCTCCGGGGGCAGGATGATGTTTGATTTGAAACTTGTTTTTTTTTTTTCTTTCTTTGCTTGCCTTCTAGGAGTTTCTCATCTCTGAAGATTTCAACAAGATGAACCACGTCAAAACATATCCAGGTGAGATCTTAAGATGAGGAGACAAACTGCATCCTTTGCTCTTATTTTCTACCACAGTGTATTAAAGACAGGTGTTATAAACAGTAAGTGTGTGCATGGAAGAACATCTGCTCGGTCACTTCCTCCTGCTCCTTTTGCTGTCACTTACAGTTGGAAAAATATTCTGATGTGTATGAGGCTATGAGTAAATGAGTAGACATTAACACAAGACATTAACTATCATCATCAAGAGACTCAATGAAGGCCTGTTTTAGTGACATCATGTCCACTGTGGGTATTTGTACTTCAGTTATATGACCTTATACTGTTGTTCTGAATACAGTATGTAGATCTCTGGAGGGACTTTCATCTGTGCATGTGACTTCTCAGCTGCCCCTCCCTGCCCCAGGATACATCAGAGGGTTCTCAAGGGACAGCTATGTTGAGCATGAGTGACTTTGCTGAAATACATCAGTAAACTACTTCACAGTACTTTTACTAGTGTCAATGTTTGTGCTGTACGACTGAGCAAAGTGAGCTGACATTTAGACAACATAACTGATGCCAACATTGCCTTTTACACTGATGAACATTAGAATTAAAGTTCAAGTTCAAGTTAACACATATACATAAGTACATAAGGTTCATTGTGCTTGTGTGTCAATAAACTCTCACATTGTAATATGCTCAGGTAGAGTCTTGCATCAGCCTATATTTGGACCCTGGATACTTGGCCTCCTCTAAAAGTGATCTGTGGAGTTTTCTTGTTTATAAAAAGAAACAAACCAAAAACGTTATGTTGTTTGTGTCCTTGGGGACTGATAATCATGTTGAATACATTTCCTTCCTCATAAAACATTTGCAAAGCTGATTTTTTGAATATTTTAAACCACGAGTTGTTTACATCCACGTTTGCTAGCTTACAGTTGTTGTCATCTTCGTCGTCTTCCTGCCGTTGTTCGTGTGTTACTCTGCTTCTTTGCGTTACTGCTGCCCAAAAGAAGAAAAGAATAGGGTGAAACCGGTGGAATGACTGTGTATTGCGTTGCGTGTACACAATACAAACAAAACAAAGACCCGCGCATAAAAACATTGCTCTGTAGCGCTACTAGTGGCCAAAAACTTCAATAAATTCAAGTTTAAAACCTTTAAGTGATGTCATATTCTGGCATTATTATTATTACCTAGTTTCTGCTTATTGATATTGACAATGAAGACGTCACAGCCCTCATGTAGGAAACAATCATTCTACAGTCTTTACATCTTGCTCCCATCTCATATCGGTGTAATTTGTTGGTTATGAACAGAACACTGTATCCATGTAGCCATTAAGCCTCTTCAGTGGAAAATGAAACTTCAGGAAAACAGCCAGCCTGTTGCTTTAGAGAGAGGCAACACCACGTCACCACTGGAATGCTCCATCTGGTTTCTACCACTTGTAGCGAAATCAAGCAGCTATATTCTAAATAGCAAAAGATATGAGTCACAGTCAGATCAGACGGACATTAGGATGTGTCTGTGCACTTCAAAGACATGCAGGAATTAACATCACCATTTTGGCTGTTTTGGCAGGGAGCGGTACTTTCCCAAGAGCTGCAGACAAGGGAGTGCTGATTTCTTTTCTTTTTTTCCCGCAACCCATAGATCAAAAGCAGTTTTCAGTTTGATTTAGTTATAAATTGATATGGTTGAATGAGGAGGGGAATTTTGGAAAATGCTTTTCTCTCTTTTAGTTCAGATTAATTGCATTATTCTGTAATCGTGGTCACGGTGGCTTCATGCAGACAATCTTGAGCAATAAACAGTATTGCTCCATCAGACATGTGAGACAGCAACAGTCTACAGAAAACACAATACTGTGTGAAATAGATTAAGGTCTTAAAAAAAAAAAGTTCCTAAATTGATCAACAGATGCCAGGAAGAAAAGAGGAGAGGAGGAAAGTTTCAGCCTCAGTATTAGACCACAGTTTGGTCATGAGGCAGTTTAATGGAAGCGGACAAATAAACAACGTTTTTTCCCATTGATTAAAAGTACAAGCACAGTAATCCAATGAATCAAGTTTGTTTGGTATTATCACAGTGAAATGTAATCCTGTGACATACTTCAATTAGTGCATTAAAAAGAGATTAAATAGAAATAGTTCCAAATATATGTGCATGATTGGAGGGAAATCAACAAAAACAATACTCTTCTTCTGTAAGCAGTCTTCTCATTTCTTACTTGATGTACTGTTTACCTTGAGGTTAGTAGCATGTGGCCCCTGGAGGAGGACAGTCTTTACCACTTCCTCACTCAGCTTCCTCACTCGTCTTCATCTTGAACTTGGCCTGGCTCTTGTCTGGGACTGCCTGAACATCCTTTCCCATGACTCACATGTATGTGTGTGTAGGTGAAGGGGTTTGGAGGTGCCGTCTTTTCTTTCCAGGAATTGTTGGCCATTTGGCAGTCTTTGTAATGCGGAGAAGACGAGTTGTACAACTGCTCGTTCTTCCGCACCTCCTCAATCAAATGCACTTCTACTTGGTCCAACTCCAACACTTTAAAAATGGTGGTATGGCAAGAGGGGGAAACCAGAAAAACCGAAAAGATGATGGTGCGGACCAATCGCAGCCCTATCGTCAGGCGACAACGTAAGGCTCTGCACATGGCAAAGCAGATGGCTCTGTGGGGCCACGGCGTCAAGTTGACAGAGTACTATAAACCTGGCTTTAGGCAGTAGAAGCTCTTGAGCCTCTAAGTGGTATATCTGGTAGCTTCCTCCCAACTGCAGCAGGGGTAGAAAAGGCTGTTACCTGAGTGGTAGGGATCCTTAATGATTCTCTTAGCATTACTCTTGCAGCACCTGGTGTAAATATCCTTTAGGCAGGGTAGAGCACTATCTATTGTATGTTCAGCCAAACAAACCACCCTTTGCAAAGTCACGTGTACCTGTTTCAGTGGGGGTTTTTTTGTAATGGGAAGTGCTGTTTCCTGTCAGGACAGCTCTTGATGGTACAGGAGTAGAAATTCCTCAGTACTTGAGGCGATTCCCTGAGGTGAAACTGTCTCTGCCTTGCTTTTCTCACCACTGAGTCAGTATGCAGCGCTCAGGTCAGGTGCTCCGGTGTTAAGGGTGAGGGTAGACCCGTTCAGGCTCACCAGGCCTGAGTGGCCTGTGCAGATTTCATGCACTGTGACATAATTAGTTACACCGTACATCAGTGATTGTAGCCTACTGAACCCTTATTTTTCCATTTTAAATTCTCTCTTATCTATCTTTTAAAGGCAAAAATAAATTATGTGGAAGTTCTCCACATGCTTTGATAGTTTCATGACAGTAACATCCTTTTTCTCTGAATCTATGCAGCGTTTCAACAAAACTTGCCATTGTTTTATAGCTGCGGTTTTGCATCAAATAATGAAGGGCTCTTTCCTCATAGTTCAACAGGAAATAGCATTTTGTTTCTTTGGAAACCAGTAGCAGCATAAACATTCATTTGTGATGTACTGTACTGCTCGTCTATCCTGTGTCGTATACTTCATATGAGCAATTACTGTGTGTTGCACATCAGCATGGTTTCAAAAGGGGTTGAAATCCTACTGTCTGTAAAGCTACACATGTTGGATACAGAAATGACAACAAAACAAAAGAGTGCACCTTAGAAATGATTCCCAGATGGACTATTAGCTCTGATAAGAGTACAGTCGGCTGAAGGGATTTGTCTGACTTAGTCCAGATTACTGCGATAGTAAGCAGAGCCTCTGATGGGATCAGTACTTGGAAAGGGTAATTAGTCTTTATATGGTGCTCATCCACGACTGTTTGTAGAAAAAGCTTGATGGAATAAATCTTGTCTGATGTTTATCCAGCATGTGCCTGTTTAAAAAATGGTGTGTGTGTGTTTGTTTTCCAGCCCACCAGAACCGTGTGTCAGATATGGTGTTTTCCCTGGAGAGCGAGTGGGTGGTGAGTACGGGCCACGACAAGAGCGTGAGCTGGATGTGCACCCAGAGTGGCAGCATGCTGGGGAGACACTACTTCACCGCCTGGGCCTCCTGCTTACAGTATCCTTCATTCACTCACTTTTCTGTGTCAAGCACATACTGTACTAGCGCTTCTCAGCTGAGTCGTTAATATATCACGCCTGTTTAAACCCTGAACTCCCCTACCGCTCAGATACGATCACGAGACACAGCACGCCTTCGTCGGCGATTACTCAGGACAGATCACGCTGCTGAAACTGGAGAAGCAGACGTACTCCACCATCACCACACTGAAGGGACATGAAGGTAACAACACACATGCTGCATGTACACCTGCCCACAGGTGAGGCATCATGTTTATCATTGACACAGCTGTTCATCATTTAATGTTTTTGCAATGATAGAAGGCCCAGATTCTTTCACATGACTTCATTATGTGAAAAAATTAAGCTGTGTTTAAACGTTCAAAAATAAATTATTTTAGTAAAAGTTTGAAGAAGTTAGAAAAATACTATAAGCCATCTGTGTGGCTCTCTGAAGGTTTTGTCTGGAAAAGCACTGAAATCTGCTTCATGAAAAAAAAGGCCTTAGAGATTTTCTGACTTTAAAAAAAAAAAGCATAGCATAAAAACAGATGATAGAGATAAAACAAATGTCATAGGAGCTGCCAAAAAGCCACAGACATACACAAGCCTCTCCATAATCCAAAGGAAATAAATACAGACTAATAAAAAATACAGCAGGATTTATCAAAATACGAAATAAATTGAAAACGACAATAAGAAAAAACAAGATGAACTAAAGAGCAGGAGACAACAGCACTTTAAAACCAAGGAGATACATATTTGAAATAAAGTAAAATAAAAATGTAGACATCAACAACTAATTAGACATGAATGAAATGCGATGATAATTTGAATTTTTGAAAGATAACAAGTTCTTGTAAACGTGTACTTTGGCACTCAGTACCAGAACATTACAATATCAGAGTGGCCATGTTTCATTTTGTAAAAAAGGAAGATGAAGATAAGATGATGTATCTGTCTGGTGTTATAAGAATGAATTTGACAATCAAATGTTAAAAAGAGAAATGGAAGGAAATGGCAAGAACATATGAGTACATATTTATATGTACACACATAGCTGAATATTTATGTCATATGGAAAGAATGTTAAGTTTTCTGTACTGGGGACAGAAGACCCCTTAGAGTTGTACTTACAGGTCTTTTTTTTTTACAGCACATGGAGCTTATGAAGATGAGAAAGATATGTATTGTCCAAAACAATACTACCATGAAACAAATAGGGGTGAATCATGGAAGAATATAGTTAATAAAAACAATCAAACATCTTGGTTTGATGAAGATCCTCAGTGATTTCACAGTTTTGGTGCAAATAAAATGAATACCATGCAATAAAATGCAACTAAAACTAAAATACAATGCTTCTCATCTGAGTCCAGGTCCCTTTTTTAAATTAAGTATATCATTAGGAATTGTTGTTGTACACTGCTGGGAAATACTGAAATACTATAATAGTGAATAATTCCAGGCCATTATCCTTACTGGTTTTCGAGTCATTTCATTTCATTTTCATACTTAAACCAGTTTATTGTGAAACAACTATTCAGGTCTGTATCTACCCTCCAGAAAACCTGAATAAAATTTTGAGCCCCAGCAACAGCGTTACACACTTAAACATGTATTTTTCCTAGCAGTGTCTCCAAGGCAGGATGTGACACCACTGAAAAGAAATCCAATCTTTTGGCTTTGTATGATGGCGATTGGGAAATGCTTTCTTGTAGTGCTCGACACATTCCCATTAAAGCATGTCTGGGTTGAGATCTGGTAACTGCTGTTTCGTGCATTTCCAGTAATTCAGTAACCACTTGAGCCCTTTTAGATGAGTCCTGTCATTCCTGAAACCTCTCATCTAAACACAAACGCTTCATCAGAGGATGATCGCAGTACTGAGACGATGGTTTGTGTTCAGCGATTTTGTCTTTTACCTCTTTGAAGGTGTTCAGTTTATTTGCAGCTGTGCCAAGGAAATGGACCTCAGAGCAAAAACATGCTGCCAGAACACCAAGTGAAACAAACCTGCCTTGTGCTCTTCGTTGGGCATTTATCAGACGTGAGCTCATGAGCTCGTTGAGAACAGGGTGAACGATGACTCATCTAAACAGATGACGATCTCAAAGACTCTGATTGTCTATTTTTACCACAACCACAAACACACCGCTTGCAAAACCTCCCCTTTATCAAATATAGACATATGTAAGTGTACCTTTTATAAAAGTCAGGAAATAGAAATGTTTTCCCTGCCTCTCTTTCATCTGCAAATATGATTGCAGTGTTCACATAATACATAGTAATTGGACTGATAATGATAATGCATATGAAAGGTTGTGGCTTTGGTTCAAGCTGTGTACAAACTGGAGCCCCATCCAAATATTTAATGGAAATTATGATTAATCAAATTTGAAAAACAGAATGAAAAGGTCAGACTGTGCCTTGGTCTCATCAGGACTTTTACATTTTCCTTTTTTTTTTTTGTTGCCAAAATGGGTTGCATACTGTGCTTGTATGGCATTTAATTAGTGCCAAAAACGTGGTTTTCATCTTAAGAAATTGTTAAATTAAATTAAATGTGGCTCAAATGAGCAACTTTCTTCATACAAATAAATTACTCATTTTTTTTTTATAGGTGTACTATCTATGGTTGTAAGGTGCTGTGTGGGTCATGTATCTACAGTTACTGCCAGCCTAATCACCCCCCCCCCCCCACCACCACCTGCCAGAGGCTATTATTCATTATATGACTGGAGCGGGTCTGACTTCAAGAGCTTTATTGTGTGTCCCACATTTCAGCAGCTGTGAAACGCTCGAAACAGTTTGCAGCGGAAAACATGAAAAGAATTATGTCTTTGCAAGCCAGCTTGTGTGGCTAATCAGTGATGCAACAAAATCAAAGCATTTTAAGTCACCGCAACTGAGGTTTAAACGGGTTGAGTGTTGTACTGTAACAACATTCTGTTTCATACACCGACAGGAGGACAGTGAAAGCTTGTGCAATATGCTCTACCCACTGATAAGAATGGGCAGATGGTCTGCGTTGTGTACAACTGTTCTCTGTTTAATTAGAGCCAAGGACTTGACAAAAAGGCTAAGCCAGAACAAAGCCAGAAAAAATTTTAATACTGTAATTCCACAAAAAACTGTTTGCAATGAAATCTAAGGCCATACTTTGCCAAACTAATGGCAGCAGCTGTTGGTCTGCTGTCTCCTTTTTAGCAGTCTAAAGGAAAATAATTCAGCAAGTTGCTGTAGTTTCTTATTAGTTAGTTAGCTTCTTGGTAGCTCCACAGGCTAACCCTTAGCAACAGTTGCTGTAGTTTCTCAGAGGTTAGTTAGCTTCTTGGTAGCTACACAGGTTAACCCTTAGCAACAGTTGCTGTAGTTTCTCAGTAGTTAGTTAGCTTCTTGGTAGCTCCACAGGCTAACCCCTAGCAACAGTTGTTGTAGTTTCTCAGTAGTTAGTTAGCTTCTTGGTAGCTCCACAGGCTAACCCCTAGCAACAGTTGCTGTAGTTTCTCATTAGTTAGTTAACTTCTTGCTAGCTACACAGGCTAACCCCTAGCAATAGTTGCTGTAGTTTCTCATTAGGCAGTAAGTTTCTTGCTAGCAACACAGGTTGACCCCTAGTAACTAATATCAATAGACTGACACATTTTAGAAAGAGATTTTTATTGTGCAGTTTGTTAAATGAGAAATAGTTTTATTTATATTGACAACATAGATATAATTGGAGCTTTTCTTGCTCTTCCAGCTATTTTCCACAGCACGTGTTAGATGTTAGCTTCTCACTATAAAAGATATGGACTTGGATAAGCAGAAAATACTCTGATGTGGTTTTTCCACAAAGAAGTTCAATTGCTCATTAAATTCTTTCTTCCTTTTTGGAAAATCCAGAATCTCTGAATATGAAAGTCCATTCTTAGTGTACGTGCACTGGAGGCTTCAGGTTTCCACGTCACCCTCGTTTTATCATAAATCACACATCCTTGTCTTAAATTTCCGATTTAAGGGGAACCAAAGCGTCTCTGCACATGTATCATTCTCCACAGTGAAGCTCAAACATCCAGCTGAAGGAGCAAGAAGCCAAATACATTTTTAAGTGTAGGGGAACGTTTCAACAGCAAGTTATCAGTTATCAGCATTGTAGCCTAGACGAGTGCTACACTCTCTGGTGCGCAAGACAATAAGTAGTATCTAGAAACAATAAGTTCTTGGTAAGTGTGTAGTACATTGATTGAAAAACAAGACGCATTCAAAAATTGCCAGATTCGTGCCTTTTTAAAAAAAGAGATGGCCCTCCAGCTCCAGATTATGTGTGTTTGGTTGGAGTCCACTGTAGTGCTCCCACAAGGCACTGGGTGGAGCCAACAAGTCAGACCATAACACCGTCCTTCCACAGGCTCTTTCATCACACATATATGGACCATTCTACTGAATTGGTGCAAACTGCTGTCCCCCAACAAAAAAACAAATTGAAAAAGCATTTAAGTTCATAAATCTTTGATGTTTACAATGATCCTGCTATTATGTATTGAAACCCCAAATAATTTTTGAGATAACCTGAGACTGATTTTAGCCACACCCCTACATTTTTGATCAGGAAGTATGTCTGCCCCCCCTCTTTCTCATGGCTGCAAGTGGAGCAGATAGGATCCATCATTTTGAAATAAACGTGTTCAAAAGTCTAAAAAGTCAGTATTTAACCTTAAGAAGCGTCACTACCAAACATCCATTTTCTGTAATTAAACAAACTTTATGAGTTTTATTTTAGAAAATATAGTTTTTGTGTGTGTACCACTGTTCAGAACTGTTCTAACTATGTACTGTCTAGTATCTTTGAGATAGACTCAAAAATATATATTTTTTGTCACAACCAAAACATATGGTGACATTTCGGTTTGTGTCATGGTTGTTTTGGAAGTGACGAAAGGGAACACTTGATGCTTTATTTGTGGGAAATAATTACAATTTTAGTATAGTTATGCAAAACAAAAGTATTTTAGTCTGAACTCCATGTAGTTAAAATTCTGTAAAGTGACATATTTTGAATACCAGCTGAAATATAACTTAGACGTGCAGTCTGAAATTCTAGTGGGATGTTGTTGATTTGAGCTCAACAACCAATCAAATGATAAGCCCTCCATTCTGTGCTCCTGGAATAGTTTATAGTTCAGTCTGAGCTGCTTTTCTCCTGTTTACAGAGCCAAGACTGTGTATGAACACCAGTGTTTCTGAGCACACACTAGACTCTAGTGTGTGCTCAGAAACACATATTTGCCTTTGGACATCAACACAATCAAATAATGGTTACCATGGCAACGGCGCTAGACTGTGTACATTTCTGACATATGCCTGTCAAAATATATTTTTTTCAAAACAAAAGACAGGTCCAACATCAGATGGACATCAAATATTATTTATTTATTTTTGACCAGCTGTCCGCGACCCACACAGAACAGATCTGCGACCAACTTTTGGGTCACGACCCATCAGTTGAGAATCACTGCACTAGAGGATCAGACTATCAGAAAAAGTTTAACATCGGGTACGTTGTGTTTCCAGAAGATGAGCTGTGAATCAAACACTGTAAATATCATGCTCGTCTTTTATACTTAAAATGACTTACAATAAAATAATCTATCCATCAATATGTCTATTATATGGACAATCTACTGAAAATAAACCTGTAGGGGAGTCTGAAACAGTTTTTATGTAGAAAAATCAATGTGTGGACATACCTCTACTCACTTACACCCTCCTCAAGACCCAAACTATCCAATAGCTCATCAGTGACGTGTAATCGGATATCTAAGAAAATTACATGTTCTTTTGAGATATTTACTGTCAGGTGTGTGTCTGCTATACATGCAGGCTGTATATTTGCAACATTTATTAGTTACTATTCATCATTTTTAATAAATTAACATTTAAAAAAAAATAGACAGTCACGACCGAAACATGGGATCAAAAATAAAGTACATTGAGTTATCAAATAAGATGTTATGGTAGTGTTTGGTTTAATGTGTATTAAAACTAATGGATCCTGAAGTTTGAAATCAGTATGATCAAGTTTATGCTCTTTACAAAGAAAAATTGGATTAAAAATCCAATGAATTTCAAAAAATACACTAAAAATGTTAAATGTATTGTTTTACCTCTGAAAACCTTTTAATACAATTGCAAAAAATGACATTTATAAGATAAAAATAAACAAAAAAATCAAAAAGTTAATATAACCCTTTTTATTGTACTATATGTTGTGTGTTTCGGTGGTGACAAATTTTGGGAAAGGAAAAATATTCCAAAACTTTCTGAAAATACAACCTTACATATTATATAATATTATATAATTTGCACATATAAAAAGATTGGGGGGAAACCCTGACTTTCACCAATTCGGTAGAATGGCCCATATAACAACTGTGTTTGTTTTCCTCTCTGTGAATTGCTTCCAGGTAGTATAGGAGTCCTGTGGTGGGACCCCATCCAGAGGTTGCTGTTCTCAGGGGCCTCCGACCACAGCGTCATCATGTGGGACATCGGGGGCCGCAAAGGACGAACGCTACTGTTGCAGGGACACCAGTAAGTCCTGCTTTTAATATGTACATGTCGCTTAAAATGTAAACCTGGGGAAAAAATGACTTGTAGTTGTGTCACATTTCTCGGAAGAAAAACAGAAAAAATTATCTTTTTCTTTTCACACGGTGTCTATCTCCCTGTGGCAGTCGTCTCCACACTATCTTGTCACAGGCAGGTCTCAGTGGTGTCGGTAACAGCTGTCCCCAGGCACTGACTCTGTTTTTATCGCCACTTCTTAGTCTTCATACATATTTCAACACCCTTTATTCCCCCCCCCCCCCTACAGGAGTCATCTCAAAACCCATGCACAACGTAGCAGACTAGGCCACTTACAGCAGGTTTATTTCTCAGACACCCATAAAAATGATAGCATAAATATTTAACATTTATATGAGAGTTGTGAATTATTAGTATTAGTTTGAATGAAATTTAAGTTATTCTTTGTATTATTTAACCTTTTATTCAGATTTTTATACCTGTAGTATTATGTATGAAAGCTGCAGTCATTGATTTTTGGCCTCTAGGGCACAGAAACACATCCAAATAAGCTGACAGATATATAGCTATCTCTGTACAGCTTACCATACTGTTATGTTATGCTTTAGCTGCTAAAGTCTCTACTGTATTCACCAGCTAGTAACTAACTGTGTCTGTCTGCTATTTGCAGCTGGGCGGTGGGTTCATCAGTGGCTCTGCAGTAAATGTGTAAATGAGCTAAAAGAGACTAAACATATCAGCAGAACTAAGAATATAGCAAAATTAATTTCCAATCATTTAAACTCTTCTCTTTTATCTCCACTTCTCTCAGTGAGCGTGTCCAGGCCCTGCGTTACCTCCAGTTGAACAGGCAGTTGGTGTCGTGCTCAGCTGATGGAGGCATCGCTGTGTGGAACATGGACACACCCAGAGAAGAGGTTTGCAGCTGCTGTTAACAAAAAAAAAGAAGGGGGGGGGGGGGGGGGGTCGGTACTGTTCAAGATACACAGTCGATTTATCAACCCTTTTTTAGACCATTCAAGTTTAACCTTTTCTAGTTTTTATAATAATAGTTTTTCTCATCAATACTATTGTAAATTGTACTATAGAATCTCTTAAATGAAAATATCTATTATTTCAAGGGAATACTACTCACTGCTCACTCGTTATAACACAAGCAGCACACAGTAGCTGCTGTGGAGCTCGTGGTATTTTAAAGGGATGTTTTGGTCTCAGTTATGGTTTGAATGATTTAAAATCATTATCATAGAAGTACTAGAATTTAGATATTAGTAGCACCTTCTCTGCACTGTGGTGTTGTTTAACATTTAATGGTGGTCTTCCCCTGTACGTGTCCCTGCAGGCACCCCAGTGGTTAGACAGCGACTCGTGTCAGAAGTGTGAGCAGCCTTTTTTCTGGAACATCAAGCAAATGTGGGACACTAAGACCCTGGGGCTCCGACAGGTAGGACAGTGGTGTCCTTAGCAAAGCGCACCTGTATCAGTTTTTCTGAACTCTTGTCAGCTTTTTGGACATTCAGCTGTCAGTATTTTATGGGTGTGTTTCCTGTGTGCAGCACCACTGCAGGAAGTGTGGCAAAGCTGTGTGTGGGAAATGTAGTTCTAAACGCTCCACGTTCCCACTCATGGGCTTCGAGTTCCCGGTGCGGGTGTGTGACGCCTGCTTCGACACCATCAAAGAAGAAGAGTGAGTACATCGGTCATGTAAATAATTGTTACAAATTGGTCACTTTTATGTCTTTCTTATCATTATACCCCGGTGTGCCGAGGCAACCCTGATGAAACTCTGTCATTGTTTGTGTTTGTGTGTCACAGTCGAACACCGTTGGCAACGTTCCACGAGGGGAAACACAACATCGCCCACATGCACATGGACCCATCTAGAGGCCTGATGGTCACATGTGGAAGTGATCGCATTGTTAAGGTCAGCAACTGTTATTTGATACCAGATACAGAAGTTCTCACATGTGATCAGTCTGTATCAAACACAGGTCCTTTGAATCAGAACTGAAACCAACCAAATATTCAAATTTGAGTTATTTTTACAAGCTTTTATCTTAGATTCAAGTATGGTATGACATAAGGCACTTATTGAGTAAGGGAAGTTATCTTTAATCTAAACTCAAACTAAACTCAAGTATCAAACACTCTACCCCTGTATGGCTTAAAAGGAAAGAAACTGTTGAGGCACTTACACAAATAATTGAATATCTATACAATGCCATGAAGTGGTGGGGTGCTGTATATCAGGGCAACTACAGACCACAACAGTATCAGACACTTCTGAAGAATCCTAGTAAAGCTTGTCCAAAATGACCCACCTTGATATAACGTCTCTCACTGCTGCTGCTTTTTCTACCATAATCTAACTTTACATTGTGCAAGAACACATTTTAAAGGAGAGATGCTTTGGCTCTGGTCTGCCCCCTTGTGGACATACAGTTTAATCCTCCAGGTATGCACAAAGCATGGAGGCCAATGCTCGAGTTGTTATGAACAACCACATTAACTTGAATTCATGTCAGTTACAATGTACTCAGTTTTCAAAGTGGAAACAAAGTATCAAAACTGTCATAATAACTTTTTAAACCACCACCATGATTCTGGTGCTACATAATCTATTTTTTATGGTAACACTGTATGCAGCTATAAGTGGAGACTTTTATGTAAGGCTAATGAATGACATTAGCTACATTATAGTGAGACTAAAAGCTTTTTCCATAGAAGTGGATTATATATATGTTGTTTCAGATGTTCACCCTTTCAAGCCTTCGGGGGTGACTAATGAAAAAAGAGTGTTTTTTCCAGTCAGGGCTCACATCAGTCATGGTTATTTTCATGTTCATATTTATTTCAACTGCAGAACTGGTTTAAGTTATCAATGAAACACCTTAAAGTCCTAAATCTAGCTGGTTGATAAAAACACCATCACAAAGCTGCAGCTGTAGATGACAATCTGCTTCATCTTTTGCATCCAGTTCATGAGCGTTCTCAGCTTTGCACCACCTCTCCTGACATCGTCATTGGCTGTTTTTGTCTCCACAGATCTGGGATATGACGCAGGTGGTTGGCTGTAGCTTAGCAACAGGCTTCACTCCGCACTGATTGGTCCAGCCCACTACACGGCCCCCCCTCTCTCTCTCTAAGCTCCGCCCATCCTCTTCCAATGTCATGGAAACCGCTCTGTACAGTATATATCTCCCCATCACGCCTGAGCTCCTCAGCTACAGCCAGGCCTGCTCTTTGTGAATGTGTGTGTGTGTGTGTGTATATGTGTGTATATGTGTGTATGTGTGTGTATATAAGTGTGAGTGCTGATGGTGCAGGTCTCCACATTCTTTTTCCTTCTCATAACAAACTATCCTTTAATTTCACTACTCCTCAGTCCTACATGAAAGTGAGCGCGACTTGAGTTTTTTTTTTTTTGTTGACTTTTTGCTCTAATTGGAAACAGAACCCTAAGCACAATAATGGTGTGTAAGTGTGTGTACATGTGTGCATGTATCGTAATTATTCCTCCTATGGGAGGAATGGTGTTGATATTAGTGTTTACTATTTAATATGATGCTTTTTTTTGACAAAGGTCATTTTTTTAATTACCTTTGCACTGTAACATTAGGTTTCACAAAATCACTGACCTGCCACTCCTGTAAAAAAAACAACTAAAAAAAACACATACACTAGCTTCTGCTTATAATTGTGGCCCACTAACTGCATATTACTCACTGTAACATGTATAAAAACATAAAAATCTGTATATACCCCTGTATGTTTATAATAGAGTTAGTTGCTTGAAATTACTTTTTTCCCCCCCTCTCTCTTATTGATTTCTTGTTTTCTCTTTCACTAGTTGGCCTTAAATCACTCTCAGGAGGTTTTACATCAGTAGGTTGTCGCTGGGCGGGGCTTTTCATGTCAGTCGTAAACCATCCCCTAACGTCTAATCATTGGAGCATTGTAAGAAAATCAACCACTTGTTGATAGACCAATGAAATCTCTGGGTGCGTTCGAAGATGCCGCCGCAGAAATTCGATGCAGTTGTCAGACGTTTCCATGACGACGTTGACGGATCCTTTCACTTTTTTAAGATGTCGAGTGAGGCATGGAGTTATGGTCCTGTGGCTTTTTTTTGTGGCTTCAACTTCTTAATAGATATAGCACATCACTAGCATTTATAACTCTCTTTAGAAAACTGGGTGTAGGTAGATGCGACACATGGCACTTATGGTGTAAACCCAAAACTCTAATGCCTTGTGAGAATTACTCGTCATCTGTAATTAAAAAAAAAATCAGACATTATATTGTGGTGCAAAATTGGATCAACTTTAACCAGAAAGAAACAAAGGTACAGGACAGGTACTCTGAACTTAATGTAGCAAATGCTGGCGTGTAGACGTCTTTGCCAGTAGAATCAGGGCTGCCTGTGTTCCTTCAAAAGCCTTAAAGAGAGAAGGACACACTCACAAAGCCTTTTTTTTTTTTTTTTTTAAAGTAGCTTGTCGGTGCTTACGACTATTCACTCATTCACCGTCACGCACTCACTTTGTTATAAAGCCGTGGACGTCTCGTTTGCGGTCCTTTCACCCTGTTTTCCCTATAAGTTGTACTCTGAACTCTAAAACCTTCCAACGCGCACACACACACACACACATCTGTGTTATTAAGGATGCCTCATAGCGCTTTCACCACTGCACTGAATTGCACAGCTCACGGTCTTCATTGTGGACTTAACACATTTATTGCAAGTTCTGATCTGGGAGAGATAATAGCTGGATTAGATGTAGCGTTCCTTGTAAGTAGTGGCTAATATCTAACGCTTGCCTTATTGTAAGTGGGGAAAAATGAGCATTATACTGTTTGAGTTCCTGATTTTAAATGTAGTTACATTCCAGTTTGTTTTTTTTTTGATTATGTAGTGTATATTTATATTTGTAGTAAAGTATTTATCTATCATCACTGTAAATGGTTGTTTACTTTTCTTCGTGCCCATCTAGTAGTCTTTATTTCTTCGTGTTAGCAAACTAAAGCCCATGCAAACTCTTTATGACGAGATGAATTGAAATGTCAAATCATGCAGTATTTTACATCCTAACAAGGACAGACAGAGACTGGTTGGTTAATCGAGTCACAGCAGTGGTTGTTATATGACTGCTGTTGTTTGTTTCCCATCATCAATGTACAAATCAATAGATCCCTAAATGTCACAATATAATACTTGGGGTTAGACTGAAAGCTGAGACTGATTGAATTAGTCAGTAGCCAATATTATATACTTCTGCTATCAGGGTGACATCAGTAGACATGAGTGAATTCTGGCTGCTCTTGGGTAAAACGTGCCTTAATTATCACAAAACGTTCCCAAATGTGTCATTAAAGGTGCATTAATAACTTTTTTTGACCATTTTGGTGTTGAAAAGATTTTAAACACTATAAAAAATATAGTGAACGTGTAATCAAAAAGTCAATTTTTGTCACTTGGAGCAGCAGAACAAGCAGAAAACAACACTGACTAATTTTCACTCTTAGAAGTTCACTTTTAGCTCAATTTTGTTCTCCTACGACTCCTGAGGAAAAATATCTGCCTCTACAGACACTTATTGCCCCACCAGGTTTAGTAAATAGCTAAATGCATGTTGCTAAATGTGACTGGGCATGTTGTGTATGTTAATCAGAGGCTTTTTGCTGCCAGAAATATTATAAATGAAAGTAAAATTGTAGGCTGAAGCTTTTAAAAAGGATGTTTTCAGGGCTCATAATGTACCTAAACTTCTATCAGATTAGAGATGGATATTTACTGGCTTATTAAGAGTTTTTAGTCAGCTCATAATTTTTGGGAAACTCATCATAGTCTAACCCCAACTATTATAAAAACTCATGCCACAAAGCGTCATCATGGATCTACAGGGTTATTGACGATGCTACAGTACAATCAGGATTCAAGCCCTCTTTTTCCTATTTCAGTTAAGTCAACACAGAAGCTTTATCCAGTCATTATTTCTAATCATGTCCTGGTAACAGATTGTGTTCTGTGATTAAAAAAGGAAAATGGCTTTCTGCTCAAACACTGTCTCTGGGGTGTTAATGGACAAGATGTTAAAGGTTTGATGGATTGGTTGTTTGCTGAAAAAGCAAATGAAACACATCTCCAGATTGCCAGACCGTCACAGGAAGGAAGGAATAGATTTTGTCAAGTCATAAATTGTTCATTTCTTCTTTTTTTAAATCTTTATTAGTCACCGGATGGATGTCTTTTTGTTTAGTTTTTGTCATCTTCAGTTGATCAAACACTAGAATGGTCAAGCCTTCATGTTTATGAGAGACCACATTAATACTTGATGACTCATTTCCCTCCAACACCAGGGCCCATATATCTCAAACTCTGTACATTGATTTCTTCTGGACTTTTTTTTCCTCTTCTAACTGCTTGTAAAAGACACTTGCTGTCCCCCAAAATGATGTTGTTAATGTATATCTCAAAAATAATTGTATTTTTAAATACTTTTGTTGACAATACAGTACTGACTTTGGTCTCCCTGTGGCCTTAAAACTAGGTCGCAGAGAGAAAAGAATCAATGCTTAATAAAAATATTCTGATATGTTTATTTGACTGGTTTTTTTTCTTCTTCTTCGAATAAAAAAAAAAAGAACTTGGAGGCAACAATGAGGCACAAACAATCAGTCATTTTCTTTATTCAAGCGTGCATTTTTACAAGGTAAACCCAAGCCACAAGTCACAGTCAGTAAAAAGCCTTTTTAAAGGAGCTGGGCAAACATTACAAAGGTCATAAATACATGGATTTTATTGCACACTTCAAGTGATGCTGCTGTTGTGGTGCGTTTAAGGCATGCGGCTCATAGAGAGAACACTTCACCTCCAGCCAGAGTTCAACCTGTTGAATACATCGACTGCACTACGGTACGACAAATACACTTACACTGCTGTTAACAACAACAACAACGTTACAACAGTAATTTGACACTTTTACGTTATCGAGACGTAGACGAGAACGAGACTGAACACATAACTGGTGTCGTGCGAATGAACACTGGCTGTGGTGTGTGTGTGTGTGTGACTTTGGTCGCATCAGATTCCCATCTGATTGACACCTCTCATAAAGTCACAGTAAAAGACTGGGATGTGGGCGTGTGTGTGCGTGTCCGTGTGTGTGTGGCTCATGAAGCTGCTCTCTCTATCAACAAGAAACTATCCTTTGAAAAGTCATTAAAAGCAGCATCACTCTCAAACATACTTATACAATAACAGTTTTAGTCCTTATAAATTTGTGCGTATAAATAAGAAAATTGGTTATCATATAAGTAGTTATAAAGCATTACAATTCTATCTAATCCCATTTCATAACATCTTAAAACTCAAACAGTAGCTTCATATTTGTCCCATATAAAGCCAGTGTTAACTCTCCAAATGCGTTGGCTAAAACAGACCCAGATTTATTCCCTCTCCTTCTCCCGGAGCGAATGTTGAACAAGGGATGAAATACTGAGCCCGGCCTCGGTCAGTATAAGCTGCTGGTGTTAGTGGTGGGGGTGTACTGGGTGTACTGGTACCCGGCTCCCGCCCTCTCAATGCGACTGGAACGTCTTGGCCAAGTCCTCCAGCAGAGACATTAACTTCTGCTCCTCCAGGGAGGAGCTGTGGGTCCAGGCCAGTGGCAGGTGGCTGGACACCATCTTTCGGTCTGCGAGTAAACACACACACACACACAAACGGATGATATCATGAATATTGATTTACATGTGTTCCCCAGTCTGGGTCTGATGTTAAAGAAATATTGATTCACACAGGGAGTCAGGGGAAATACAGCATCAGAGTTCAGTGATAGAAAGCCAGTGAGGACCAAACACATCTATAAATATCTAGCAGAAGTGCAAAAACAAGATTCATTTTCAAACTCTCATACCCGACGGCAACAGATTCAAACAGCCTGAGTTTCAAAGCATATTTCAGTAAGATCATTTTACTTTTCATTCTGCATGAGGAATGACACTGAAATAGCCTCAAAGGTGTCAGTAGCTCAATTTAGTTATAAAAAGCAAAATATTGAATCTCCTCTAAATTGTAGTATTTTATTATTATATAATATGATACAGAAAAGAGTTGCTGTTCTATAGTGAAGCCATTTCTACTGAAGCTGTAAGTGCTGTATCTGAAATGAGATTTTCCCTAACATATGTGATACATGCGATGGCCAGTCAGAAAACTGTACATTTTAAAACTGTAGATTTTAAAACTCTGTGCACACAAAGCAAGCCATGTGTATGCATTGTTCTTTTTTTTATGAATCTCAATCATTGCAGAACTGGTGTACAAGCCTCATGTCCACTCCCATAATTAACTATAAATTGATGAAGACACACCCTTAATCAGCTGTTCTCATGAAACAAACAGGAAAGACATAGTGCGGTTTGCATCAGTAATGTTCTCCAATAGCCATAGCTGTTGTTATGCATCACCATTACAGCTGTGGCTATTTATAGCTCTAATATCATTATTTCATCACATCGCAGTGATATCTCTATTATCATTATTAAACATCAGGAATGTAATCAGTGATTAGTGTGTAGCACTCATATTTAAAATAGACATTACAGGGTGTGTCACATTTCAGGATAAAATGAATAATATATACTGTATATTGTATAAATAAATCAATATTTAGTTAATAAATACAATTCAGATCACATTCAGAGTGTTTTAATGTTTAGATTCTGCCTCTCACCTCATTTTCACATCTTTACCTTTTCATATAACACATGTTTAGGATGTGTTATATGAGGTATATGAGCATGAGGTGCAGACATTTTCACCACAAATTCCATTTCAGCCTACATCTAAACATAAAGGACACCTAGCAATAACAATAATGCATTATATTCTATAGCAAAGAATGAAATGTGCTTTTTTTTTCTATAAGGCTGCAGCCTCCTTCTTTGAGGCCACAGACGTCATTGTGTGAGTGTGTGTGTGTGTGTGCGCGCGTGCGTGCGTGCATGCATGCGTGTGTGTGTGTGTGTGTGTGTTCAGAGAGGCACTGTACTCTCTGGTAGTATCTGGCACCAAAAGCAGCACACTCCAGCTGCAATGGACACAGGCCAAATTTACACACACACACCCCCCATGCCCTCCATCCGACACACAACTGACAAACGTATAATTCAACCGGCGGTCCTCTCTTCTCTTCTATTCTGCTCCTCCTCCTCCTTTTTTTTTTTTAACACACATCCCCTAAAAGATAAGGTATTTTTGTGTTTTTACCCTGATAGAAGCGTCCGCTGGGGTTTGTGATGGCAGCCTCAGAGATAGCCAGCCACACCACGGTGTCTGCCCCCTGCTCCGGGGTCCGCAGGCTGTCCTTCATAGAACTGTGAAAGTCTGGCATGGCATTAGCCACCGCTGGCACAGATAGACACACATAGAGAGGGAGGGGGGGAAAAAATAAAAAAGGCCCCAGTGTTTATAATACAGAGTAAAATTATAATGTATACCATTTGGAATGAATTCTTAGTGGATATGATACCTGGAGTGTCCACCCAGCCAGGATGCATGACGGAGAAGTGGATGTTAGTGTGAGTCTTGGCCAGCTGCTCTGTCATCACCACCTGCTGCCTCTGGAACACACATACACACATAGGCTACACACACACGCATGTATAAATGTGTTTTAAATAGGCAAATATGGCGAGGACGCTCTCGGCTATAAGCAGGTGATTATCACTCGGTCTAACCAGACATGTTTATACTTCCCATTAAAAATGAGTGCATCAAACCAAGGCTGATACTCATATTTTTTTAAATACTCTAAAATTAAATACATGAAAAAAAGTCTTAACATTAATTATTCTAACACTAGAAATTATAGGTTAGTAATTTAACTTAACACAATTCAAAGGATAAAACATACTAATAAAACTAAATGTACTAAAATCATGTAAATTTATGTTGAACTGGATCAATTCATGGCATCAGACACAATTCATGTTTAGTGCAGTATTGATCAATTATTCAATGAATATATGATCAAATATCCTAATGATCAATTAAAGGCCCACATGAGCTCAAAAATAAGGAAGTACACTTTTTTAAAAATCATTCTATTACTTTAATCTTGTCTTAATGCTTTTTTAATGTCTCATGTTAACCACTTTCAATTTTCTTTATAAATATCTATCACTATTTCATAAATTTTCATGGAAATAAGCTGGTTTGGCTCTTTTCTGTAAAACTCTAAAGGACATCAAAGCCCAGCAGTGTGTCATCTGTGACCTTTGCAATGTTTTAAGCCAGCGATCAGGGACTACAGGCTCAGTTTCTACCTTGTGTTGGGCGTAGACCATGGTGCCGTCATAGCGGCCTCTGTCAGACTGGAGGTTTCCTGTCCTCAGCTTCTGCACCAACATCCCCCCTGATGACACTGTGATCTGAACAGGGAGGAATGGAAACAGGGGTGAGGGGTGGGAGAGGGAGCTGGGGTTTTAGAAGGCACGATGTAAGATCCAATTTCATATCCACTCTATACAGTTATATAATGTGTTTAAAATGTGATTCACTTTAGCTATTAAAATACTGCTTACATGTTGCATTGATAGTGATAATAATACAGTTTATAATATAAAATAGCACTGACACTATTCGCATAAGTACTTTAACTTTTGATGTTTTTCCTCATATATGCCACCTTTTTACATATGATATGGTATTTTTGCATTGTGCTGACTACCTTTAAAACTTAGACATTACTTAAACTATTTTTCCAAAACTGACTGTTCATACAATTCATCCCTTTTACGTTAAATAAAGTGAATTTTTAAGTGTCATAACTTTATCCCTGTACTTATTTTTTACCAAAAGGAGCCAATCTTATGGGTGTGACCAGTAATCAACCATTTCATAGCCACATCCCAGTATCCCACACCCATTAAATGTTCATTAAAATGATGCATCATAATGATAAAAGCCTCAATATGTCAGTCTTAATGAATATTTTATTAAGCATTTTAACTTGGTGAGGAGATTCTGACTCAGACTCACCACTCTGGGATCTGCGCTCTTCTCCAGCAAGGGGATGAGACTCTTTGTGAGAATGTAAATCGCTAGAGGACAGACAAGGATGGGGGGGCGGAGATTAACTTTTCTTAATCACCCCTGTTTTTCCTCCCATCGCTTCCTTCAAACCTCACCCCTGACATGTGACTCACCCATGACGTTGGTGGCGAAGCTTTTCTCGAGCCCCTCGACATTCACATCCCTCTGACTCATGATAGAGCCTGCGTTATTGATCTGTGCACATTACAACACATTACATTACACACATCTTTCACAACACTCAGAGACTTGATGAGACAGATGTGACATTATGATTGCAAATAGTGTCGGCACAAAGCAATAAAAACAACACTGATCGAATGAATAATAATCTAAAAACACATTTTCATATAGTTTCCAATATGAAAATAGGTTACTCATTCCACTCACCAGTACATTGAGAGCCTTGTACTTCCTCTTGAAGGCCTCGGCAAACTCCCAGACCTTCTTGGTCTCAGACAGATCCAGGATGTGGACGTACACCTCCTGCAATGACACCAGCCATTTCATAAGTAATATGTTTATATGAGCGGGGAAACAGTCCGTCTCATCTTTCAGAATATCTGTCGAGAAGAGAGTCACACTCACTTTATTTCCTGACTCCTTGACGATGTCAGCCCTTGCCTCCTCAGCCTTGTCCTTGTTCCTGCATACCATGTGGATGATTCCACCTGTGACAAAGATCCAATAAACATTATTGTTTACTATCAGGGCAAAACTGGATCTGAATGCATTTTCAAGAAGGGGAAAAAAGACAGTAGGATTTATCTTCATCTTTCCTGTGATGAGTTTATATGATGGCTGATTGAGCTACAGTGCTCTATAAATAATTAGTAAATGCTTTTTTGGTTCTTGCTTGTTTTCAACCAGTTAATGAAAATACATTATGTAAAACACACAGAATATGCAAAATATTAGGTGTTTTTTCTATTTGCATACCTCTTTCACACCATGCACAAAAATACTTTGTAAACAGATTAAAAAGTGTCACACTGAGTTGATGCTTCCAAAATGGCTAATGAAGCATCAACTCAGTGTGCAGGCACCATCCTCTAAAATGAACTCTGCTGCATTATTGGGAAGTGCATACACTAGATTGTTTTTTAAAATTACATTTTTAAAATAAGAAATATGTGTTTTTTACCTGGATGTACCATAACTGTGTACTTTATAAAAGATTTATCATCACTATGTGGTGTTTACTTATTTTAAGCATAAGTCTAATGTTACCTGACTCATTTAATATATAATATTATAATTATTAACGTTTTTCTTCCTATTGTATGTGCAATATGTACAATCCAATTCCATCCTTGTTGATAATTAGATAGGAGGGCTTACATGCAAACAAGCATAACTACCTTCATACTGCTCATGTTACTTAATATATAATACAGTATATGTATGTGAGAGAATATGTTTTTTTAAATATTAAGGTGGTGGCCTACATAATTACAATATTGGTGCTTGTATGCTATTGGAAGTGTAGCACTATTAACTTTTCAAACCACGCAACCCTTTCCGTTTACTCTTTTTAAAATTTTACTAATTTCTTTCCTTTTTTTAAATTTTTAACCACTTTAAATGCGTGTCTATGATTGTTTATACAACACAGCACAGGGATATCTATATATATACATATTTAAAATATGGGTCATGGAGTCATGTTTTTGGACTCTTTGTGTTCAGTCATTTGCTTTTGCTTATTTATATTTCGGTTGTGTTAAGTGTTTTTTCTGGGTCTTAGTTTTCCGTTTGCTGTTTCCCTCTTGTGTTCCTATCCTCCTCCCCAGCCTGTTTTTCCCTCCACACCTGCCCTGCATGTGTTTCATTAGCCCTGCCTTGTCTCCAGGCTATTTTGTTTAGTTTTGTCACCTCTTTGTCAGTTCTTGTCAAATTTAGTTTAGTTTACTCAAAATAAAGATTTGTTTCTGTAGCCCTTTTGCATGTGGGTCCAAGTTATTGTGACTACAATATAAATGAGGAAAAAAAACAAAACATTTCACAATAAAAGTTACTGACAAATCACCATGACTAGTAATCCCACTAGAAACTTCCACAACATATCAGTGTCAGTGTGGATGTGTGATTTGCTGATAAACAGGACAGTAGGATTGGTACCTTTCTTAGCGATAGCCATGGCGGTGGCTTTACCAATGCCGCTGTTGGCTCCTGTTATCATGAAGGAGCGTCCCGCCATGGACACCTCCAGGTCCTTCTCCACAAACCGCTTGGAGGCTGACAGGAAGGCACTCCTGCAGAGCATAAACATTTATGAATAATTTATGTAGCAGCATCCTGTTTGTCTGCACATCTGTAGTGCATCTACATCTCAGCCTCGGGGCTCGACTCAATGGATGCTGGGAAGAGACTTCAATTACCAAGACGGGAGAAGTCAGAAGATTCACTGCTGAAATAAAATCAGGTCAAGCACTTACAACGCTGTAACAAAACACACATCCTATCCTGAGAGAGAAAGTGTGTGTGTGTGTGTGTGTGTGTGTGTGTGTGTGTGTGTGTGTGTGTGTGTGTGTGTGTGTGTGTGTGTGTGTGTGTGTGTGTGTGTGTGTGTGTCTTCAGGTCAGAAAGGGTCAGTGTTTGAGGTCAGTGTACAGTAGGTCTCTTCACAGCTTTACTGTACAGATACAATGAAAGCGAGAGCGTGCCTGGCATCATCTCTGATGAGAAGATATGGGTGTGTGTGTGTGTGTGTGTGTGTGGGGGGGGGGGGGCGGCATCTGAGACTACCAATGGTGACAACAGGATTGCTGTGTGTGTGCGTGTGTTAGCGCGTGTGGCACCAAGGACCTCAATTCCACCCTTTGTCCTGGATGCCATTGTTGCAGTCGGCTAAAGTGGGGAGATGAAGGGGTACAGGGAGGGGAGGGGGGGGCAGGCTAAATGCCCGCTCTGTTCGATGGTGTCATGCAGAGAGCTATTAGTGTAGGGTCGGAGCGGGTTGCCGGGGAGCTCTCTAAGAGAAAAGATAACACAGAACAAAGGGGAGAAGGGAAACAATCACAAAAGCACCTCTTCAGACAACTTGGCTTGCTTTATACTGATGAGGAAAGCTTCAGGCCTGCAACAGATCAGATAGGACTGATGAGATGTTTAAAGCCCTGTTGGTTGAAATAACGGCCTATGGCCTTACATGACTCCTACTGAGTCACTAGAAACTGTGCTTAATTCATAAATCATTATTCAAAGATCCCACTGCTTTCTTTCCTTCCTGTTCAGTGATGCTGTGGGACTCACATGGTAAAAACCTTCATGGTAAAAACCTTCATTCCTCACAAAATTTCACCCAACCCATTTGTTGTAACTTATTAAGGTGCTAACTTTCATCAGGGTTACATACATCAGCCTAAACGTTTGAAGAAAGTCTTAAAAGAAGAGACATGAAAGCAGTTTGGGTGGGTTACCCTGCTTCTATTCTATTCTATTCTATTCTATTCTATTCTACTCTACAGCTGGAATGATTAGTAGATCGCCAGAAAATTGCCCACTATTTTGGAAATTGATTAATCATTTTGAATCATTCTCTGGTCATGTGAACATTTTCTAGTTTATTTAGTCTTCTGTGACAGTAAAGTGAATAATTTGAGTTGGAGACAAAACAAGACCTTTTCGGTCCCATCTTGGACTTGGAGACATTGGTCGACATTATTTCACCATTTTCTGATATTTTAAAGACCAAACAATGATTAAAGATTAATTAATCATCAATTAATCCAGAAAATAACCGACCAGATGAATCAATAATGAAGTTATCTAGGCTGATTGGGAAATGGGTTGGCCTAAACTTCTCATAGGATCTGTTTATGTAGACAACCATAATGGCACACTCATTTTTAATTCCAAATGAACAGAAACTAATAATAGTGGAAACAACTTTGAATTCAACATCATGTTAAACAGGAAAACTGTAAAAATGTCACATCATGATCATCAGGTGTTAGAATGAAGCATGTAAAAGATGCAGAACACTTAAAAGAACATAACATAGAACAGAAAATAACATTTACAGTTTAATATTAGACATATTTTGCACATTTCTTCTATGTTGAGTTTCTTGATTTCCTACAGGCTAAATGATGAGTTTATGATGCATTTTAAAGTTATCAGGTGTTACTTGTGAGTGATGCTCTGGACACAGCAGCCACACACACACACACACACACACACACACACACACACACAAACACATACACACACACAGTCACTCCAGCTCCTACAGTAGATATACAGTAGAAAGTCATCCTACCTGGTGAACTCGGTCACTCCCTTCAGGAACCAGGCTGAGTTGCGGTACAGAGACATGGTGCTGCTCTGGAAGCCTCTCGCTGCTGGGAGCTCTCTCCTCCGCTTTTTGACTCTGGAGCCAAACCACGTGTTGCTCCGCTGAATTAACATCAGAGGCGGGCACCCAGCGGCAGGCAGGAAGGATGCATTATTATACTGTCAGCCTAAAATATAAAATACAGTTTATGATGCGGCACAATTCTTCAAATGCTGAATTTTACAGCTACAGCCTGCGTTATGGGAGCACATCATTCCACCTGTAATAAACAGCAGTTTATTAGGATATTTGAGGTTTATGACACAATGCCAGTCATGGTTTACATTTGCATATATGGTTATGGGTTTTCTAAAACCTTTTTTTTAATGTAACGTGAATTCGTGTTTAAAGCTTTTTTGAAATTACCTTAAAATATAGTGTAGAAGTGCAAAGTAGCATGAAATGGAAATATTGAAGTAGAAGAACCTCAAATTTTACTAAAGTTTAGTAAATGTTCATCCACCACTGTGCCACTAAGGATGAATATAACTGCAGCCAACCACACATCCAGTCTAACCATGGACTATTTAAGGAGGATCCAACCCACCAGTCTAACCATGGACTATTTAAGGAGGATCCAACCCACCAGTCTAACCATGGACTATTTAAGAAGGATCCAACCCACCTGTCTGTGAGCAGCTTTGCGCTTTGGCTCCTCACAGCCAATCAGCCGCTGGTGCGCAGCAGGGCGCGGCACAGACTGGAAAAGGTGTGAGCGCACTGATTTCTGGGAAGATCAATAATGTCGCCGTATCTGATAACCATGGTTAAAACACGGAAGGGTCAGTAGGACAGGAAGGCAGGGATTCTGGGTAAAGCTTTATTATACGGCTGGAGGATTTTTTATTGGACTGAATTCTCTCTGACAGCTGAGACAAAATGGTGAGTATCCGAACTGGTTTCTGTAGTTGGATACTGAGTTTTGTTCATGTACCTGTGGGCAGTGCTACACTGTAAACACCTCAATAATTCATTCATTCTGTAGTGCGTTCAAATAAATGTTTAAAGTGAAAGCTCAGCCGGTGGAGGAGTGATTATTTCCTTTTTTTCTAGCTGCAAATCAGTCTAGTAAAGTTGAGGGACTTCCTCGATCAAAGGTCATGTAATTGATACTAGAGGCAGACAGAGGAGATATTCCTGAAACTTTAACACATGGGAATAACTGCAGAAACAAGCGGAATACTCTATAATTGGTCAAGAAAACTAAGCTCAGAGTGAGAGGATTGGGATAAGAGCAGACACTTGCAAGGTTGTTACCTTGTTATGACTATTTGAAATAAATACAAATCTGTGATCATGGTTTATTTTAACAATACATTAAATGTGATCATTCAGATTCTCAGAAAACCTTCACATAGCATTAAATTAAAGAATTTAAACCTAAATCATCTTCAGCAGATAGTTTTGGTACAGTTAGACACCTTCTTTAGTCCACATGTTCGTGATTTATCTTGTTACAAACAGATGTACTGCTGCCTGCAACTGCACCTCAGGGCAAAGAGCTCTCAGTAATTGCTCTTGCACAACACAAGAATTGTGTTCACTGTGTTATTGCACTCAAAGGTGAGGTGGATGGATTATGTTGCCCTGATGATCTTCACTCACATTGCTAGTTGGGAAATCTAATTGCTGTTCGGTGCAATGACTCCTAGGCGGTTTCATTGTAGTTGGAGGAGATAGTATGGTGTTGTTTACACATGCATGTGTCTGGATGACTGCTTAATTGCATGCAAGTGTTTGGTTTCTATATTTAACATGTTTAACAACAGATGCTGCTTAGTCACAAACAATACTTGATATTCTACAACCTTTTCGTGCAATTAGCCTTGATATTGCTCATTTCAGACAAACATTGAATTCATGCTACCTCAGTTTTAGGCGTGTGACTCCGTTTTCTTACTCTCTGCTCATCAGATGCGCTTCCTGTTGCTGTTCAGTCGGCAGGGGAAGCTGCGACTGCAGAAATGGTTTACACCGTTAACGGAGCGGGAGAAGAAAAAGGTGATCCGAGACATGACGATGTTAGTGTTGGCCCGTCCACCACGTTCCAGCAACTTCATCCAATGGAGGGACCTCAAGGTTGTTTACAAGAGGTGGCTGCAAGAGACACAACTGCTCTTTAATTTCTGTTCTTATCAGTTAGGCCTTTTTTTTTTAATGTTTCTTCATCAGCAGTATGTGCCTGGTAGGTACAGACTCGGTCCCACGTGGGTGTCGAGAAGTAAAAAAGAAACCACCTGTAACTGTGCTGATGTTTAATGGTTAACTTGTGTGTCCTCTTGACTAACGCTTCAAAATACACACAGAATACACACAAACGCCCTTTCCAAACAATGGGTTAACAAGACCATTCAGAGTAAAGGTCTATTTAAACCCACAGAGATCAGAACAAGACCATGTTAGTGATAGTGCAACTCAAGGCTTATCCTCTCATGGCCTTTCATCTCCTTGTCTCACAGGAACAACCTTGTAATAAAACTGGAGTCCCAGGAAGTGGAAATATAACAGACACTTTAATCTAGTCTAATAAGCAAGTACAGATAAATAAGACTCTAAAAGGAAACTCAGTGCCAATTTTTTCTTTTGCATGTTTCTTCAGATGCTGTGACATTTAACCATTTTTCCTCTACAAATGCAGGTATGCCAGCCTGTATTTCTGCACAGGTGTGGAGGAAAATGATAATGAGCTGCTGAGTCTGGAAGTGCTGCACAGATATGTGGAGTTGCTCGATAGATATTTTGGCAACGTAAGTAGAGCTGAAATGTTTTTTGGCCTAAGCAGATTTTATTTGGTCATTAGCAATCTGTTTTATCAGTTGGGCCAACACAGACGTACAGGCGGTTTCAGTCACTATGGCTGATTAGACATCTGCTCAGGCTGCCATTAGGCATCATTGGGCATTGCTGAAATCAGCAGCAGACTCTATGTGTGAAGTCTAATTCATCCCTTTCTCAAGAGCTGCAATAAGCTAATAGAAGAGTGAGGTAGAAGTCAGTGAAGTTCAGTCTGCACATGCTCACACAGTCCTGAGAAAAGGTTTAACCTGGCAAAGTGAAAACACCTGTGTTGGTGGACAGTGGCTATGTGGGTGTTTTAAATGTCCACTCTCAAACTGTATATATCCTAAGAATCTGATATTGTCTATAATACAGTTCCCAGTCATCTGGAGATAGTAAGTCCAGGCCCATTGAAATGTTTGTGTAGTCACTTTAAAGAACAGATATGAACTTGCAAACTAAAAATAGAAGTGATGACAAAAATCTACGAAGGAAAGAGGAGACAGAAAAAGGAGATGCCACTGGAACACAGCACCACAAAGAAGCTCCAAGTACTTGTTGTTGGCTTCATGAGTGTACTGTATAATTAAGTCTGAGGGCTAAATCAGTGGTTGATAAAGATTACGTTTTTTTTTTTAAATTTCCCTTATGTTTTAAAGGTGGCCAGTTATTTTAAAAGAAGCCAAATTTATGTCACCTCTGACTCTGTAATCACTTGTCTTCAGTGTGGTGTAAAACACAAAGATTTGCTCTGCTGGCTGCAGAAATTGACTCTTGTTTATTAACAAGAGCATTAGTGAGGTCAAGTGCTGATATTGGCTCGTAGTCAGCATTCATGAGGTCAGGACTCTCAGCAGGATCAATGCTTATAAAAGATCAAGTCAGACACTGAACTACAGCTGACTCCTGCTTTACATTGTGCAAGAGTTTAGTAAAATGCCCTTTCCTTCCCTCCTGACACTGCTCATGGATATTTTACTGGGCTTTTTACAAGTCAGACTCCCCCTGGTGTTCATAAGGTGCCACTGCAAAACCACTTTGAGATGGACTCTGCTTGTTGTGATCTACAGGAAAAGAGCCACACCTTCTTATTTCCACACATACAAACAATGAAAATGAGGAAAGCAATGACGCTATTCAAGACATTTATATATTTTTTCAGTCACCTTGTCATTTTTTGTTTTTTCCTATATTTAAATAAGATCTTATCTTAAAATCTAATCTTAAATCTAGTGTACTGTAAATTCTTTGTTTCTCTGTCAGGTGTGTGAGTTGGACATCATTTTCAACTTTGAGAAGGCCTACTTCATCCTGGATGAATTCCTAATGGGAGGAGAAGTCCTAGAAACTTCCAAAATAGCTGTGAGTGTATCTATAGAAGAGGCCGATACGCTCCAAGAGGTACAGTGAGGTTTCACATACTCTCTCTGATCATACTCTAGGTTTCATTGAAAAAATATGAGTCATATGAATTGTGTTTACGTGTCTGTTCTCTTAACACAGACAATGGAGGAATACTTGAGCAAACCTGCCTACTGAGCCAAGAGAAGACAAGGATGAAAGGTTAATTACTACGTGGTATGTTTACTTTACTTAGCGACTAACTTAATAATAATTCAACCTGATTTTCACGTTTCCCTTTAAGTTACAAGAATCACATGCTCTTCTAAATGTCTAACATTCTCATTTAAAACCATTTAATATTCAAATGCAGCTAAAACAAGAATACTTACCTCTGAATATCTGATGTTTCAAATATTTGCTAGAAAAATGATTAAGTTTAATGGTTTTTTTTTTTTAAGTTTTCAAGATAATTTCAATCATGTTAGTGTTAATAAGTGCCTTTTAAGCCTTATATTTATTAATCTCAGGGTTTTAAGACAGGAAATATGACACATGATCTTATATTTCATTTTATCCAAAGACATGTCCTTTTAAATGTATATTTTAATGTTTTTGTAATGTACTCTGTCATTTACATTCAAACATTGTATGATGCTGAGTAATTGAAAAAACACTACACAGTAAGGAAAAATAAAGTCAATGCTTTATTAACCTCAGGTATGTCACATATGACCACAGTTAAGAAATAATTACCAAAAAACACAAGTAGATCTAGAAGGGATCCAACACTGATTTGGTAGTGTGCGTTGAGATGTAAGGCTGGTGAGTCACATGTACTGGTTGTAAGTGTTGTTTGAACTCAAATGAATGTCTGAACACTCACATTCCTGCTAATAAATAAGAACATTTGTAAACCTACAGAATAACTAGAGTTGACTGCGTGTTTTATCTTTCAAAATACTTTATTTTGACCCTTTCCCTCCTCCAAAACAATATATATTTATATATTTGTATATGTATCTATATCTATCTAGCCTTTTTTATATTCCTGGGGCAGTTTTGGCATCAGTATCACTTTCTTCAGCTTCTGGGTTCAGATAGCTCAGCAATTTCATCAGTGCCTCATTATCAAAGCCTTGCATTTGTGTATCACCGCCCCTCTCATCGTGCTCTGACTGTCTCTTTTCATCTGTGCTTTTATCTGAGTCCATTTGATCAAAATAATTCTGTATCGCCTGCTCAAAAGACCCTGTCATGCTGTGTTCTGCTTCATCGCGCTTTTGGCTCGCTTTGTTGTTGCTGTACGCCGGGTTGGGATACTGTGCGAGCATCTGAGCTGCGAGATATGCTGCCAGTTCATCCTCGTCGACGGTGTCGTCATAGTCGTCTTTTAATTTGCTGGGATAGTGCCGTTGCGTGGGAGCGGATTCCCCCGAAAGCCCTGCAGGCGAACTGTGAAGTCGTGACTGTGAGCTTTTGTACTGCTTCTGCTTCCTGACAGGAGCTCGATCTCTGCTCTCCGTGCCCCCTAACCCCAGGATGTTGAGAATTTCCTCTGTCCTCAGGTCTTCTGGGGTCTTTTGTCTATCGGGAAGGCGTCTGTTGTAGAATTTAGCTTCAGTACCCATGTGTGTCTTCTTTGAGGATATCTGAGAGAGTTTGTTTTGTGCTCTGGCTAATTCATTGTTCTTTCGTGACTTGTCTTGACTTGTTGTTTCTCCGGTCTTAAGCATGTCTATGAGGTCTTCAGGTGGAATCTGGTATTTCTGGGAGATTTGAATGAGCTGGTAGATGGCTTGTGGGTCTATGTTATCTCTGTACTGCATCTGAGCCACTCTCCTCTCAGCCCTTTGTTTCTCCTCTTCCTCTATCGCTCGTTTCTGCTCTCGCTCTTCTGTTTTCTCCAGCACTTTGAGAAGGTAATAGTCCACCAGGTTGGTCATGTCATCAGGATCCTTTGACCTTTTGACTGGGTAGCTTTCTTCGTCTTCCTCCTCGCCGTCGTCATCTGTGTCTTCGTCTTCATCATCAATATAATCAAGGCCTCTGTCAAACTCGTGTCTGTCGTCCCTCTCCTCCTCCTCATCTTCCTCCTCCTGTTCTTGTAGCGGACCCCAATCTGCGAAATCCCCACCCACATCATCGTAGGCCACATTTCTCACATTAAACATATCATCATTGTCTTCCTCATCCTCCTCCTCCATGGCATCCTCTTCGTCTTGTCTTTTGTGCAAGGACTTCACATTAGTTAGTTTGTCCAGTTCGTCAAACACCGACTGCAGCGTGGCCAGATTCTGAGGCGTGTACTTCTCCTCCAAGTTCTCATTGGTGCGCTTAAAGGGGCTGTCATGCTCGCGATCTGGCCCCTCCTCATCCTCCTCCTCGTCTCCTTCACCCTCTTCCTCATCCTCAAACATTAACGGCAGCTTCTTATGAGGTGTGATGCTGTGTTGCTTCTGCTGCACCCTGGGGAACATGCCATCCTTCATGGCTGCTCCTCCTTCCCCTCCGCCCAGGGAGGAGGGACGAAGCAATGCTTGCTTGGAGGCCTTTTCTGTCTGCTGGAGGGTGCTGAGTACAGCTTGGAGCAGTTCTTCGCTCTTATTCTCCCTCCCTTCCTCCTCCTCCTCCTCTTCCTCCTCCTCATTTTTGCTTTGCGTGGGGTTAGAAGCCAGCCTCAGCATGGCACGCAGCTTATCAGCATCATCCATGTGGCTGGCATCGTGCCCTGCAGTGAGAGGGGTGTGCTGCTGGGAGTCTGTACTGGTTCTCTGACGGAGACTCTCGATGTACTCCAAGGCTTTGAGCATGTCAGCATTGGGAGCTTGGTGAATATATCCCCTCTGGGGGTCTGATTCACTTCCTCGCAGTCTGTGGTCTCTGAGAGAAGCCCCATGAATACCATAGGGGCTGAGGAAGAGGAGGATTAGGACAAGGCCGGCAGAACAGACGAGGAAAGGTTTGCCTGTTGTGGAGGTATTGGGGAGTGACGGCATGGTGACGCCTGGAGAGGGAAGACAAAGAGGCACATGTCAGCACTGACCTTTACACATTAAGCTAACAGGTTCACAATGGTTACCGCTCTGGCATTTGTTAAATGTCTTTTGCTCTTATCATCACGTCAAATGTCTGCTCTGATGATAACATCACAGAACCATGAACACATCTGTATTCATTCAGAGACATTACTTTGAAATGTGTAAAGGTCTTAATCTATGACTTTTCCAAACACCTCAATGTAGTCTTACAGTATGTTTTTTAAGTGTCTATTTTATTATTTATGCCTGCATTAACAGTCAATTGTAGAGAGAAGACAGAAAACAGAAAAACAAATACAGAAAGACTGGTTAACATGTATTTGACATGGGGTAGCCCGTGCCCTATAAAGTAAGATGCACACTTGCACGCACACACACACACAAACACACACACAAACACACACACACACACACACACACACACACACACACACACACACACACACACACACACACACACACACACACACACACACACACACACACACAATGCATAGCCACTTCCATTAGTAATTAAATCAAGCCGGCTTGGAGGTGTCTCCGTTGCAGTGTAGCATGGCATGAATTAACATCAGCATTACATCTGTTACACTCTTTAAAAAAAAAGATACAGAAACTAGTTTTTCAAAACATTTCTGCCAAACCATACTGGAGGGTACCATTGGCTTATAAAGGGATGTTCCCATAAGAAGGTGCCAAGTATGGTAGAACTAGAGGGGTGTTTTCTGTGTCAACCTAACAGTATTCATTTGGACTTTCTTTTACTTGAGCATATAACTTTTCCTTTTGCATGAGCCTATCCTCCAAGTAAAATGACCCTATAGTCAACAGTCAACAAAAACGACCTATTTACGTTTGGGTGACAGACGCCATCTAGCGGCCCTAGTATGTATGACCCGGGAAAACATGAGGGAAGTACTAACCACGTTTCAAGTAAACATTCTAACGAAAAAACGATCTTTCCCAAACCTAACCAAGTGTTTTTATGTTTAAATCTAACCAAACCGTAAATCCGTTTTTCACATTATAAAACGCTTTTGGAAAGCAGCATATTATGCTGCAGTGGTTCGTTCTGGAGTGGATGGGGGACTCGTTGATTTATAATAATAATAATATTAATAATAATAATAATAATAATAATAATAATAATAATAATAATACTACTACTACTACTACTACTACTACTACTACTAATAATAATAATAATAATAATAATAATAATTATTATTATTATTATTATTATTATTTTAAATCTTAAAGTGTAACACAGCTCAGTTATCGCTAGCGTTTTCCTGCCTGTTGCTGGTATTTGATCATACAGGAATCCTGCCGCCTGTTTGCCAGCAGCAGTAACAGCAGCGGCATTCAGCTCCCGTGCAAATCTCATTAGTCGTCAAATTGCTGCTCTCCGTGAGTCACGGCCCCGTTGTCAAGGTAACCCGGTAAGGCTGATGTTCCCATGGAACCTCTCCTTTAACCGCAGAAAACCTTTAAAGTCCAATTATGACTTTTTTTTCGAGCTTTGACTCCAGTTAAACACTGATGAGTGGAAGCATTGTCAGTGGGGACAATTCTGCCTATATGGGCTTTTAGCCATTATGAAACATGCATTCGAAATGAATTAAAATGTTTATGTGGGATGCAAATTATTTAAATAATAAAGGTTGATAAGTTATTATTTTTTGAGACAGATAAAACATTTTTTTCTCATGAACCAAATAAGAAAAAAGCATGAGCGACGACGTGTGCTTTCATTTCCCCGTGTTTACTTTTTCTTTCATTTTTTCAATCAGAATTAGAATAG